>NC_048896.1:72840686-72867638 GCF_011077185.1 Oxyura jamaicensis | reverse complement strand
TTCTCTTCTCTTCTCCATTCTTTCCTTCTTCTCTTCACTAAATTACAACTTGGTGTGTCACTATCTATGCACATTCAAGCTAAAACTTGAAAGTTTCTGGAAACCTGAAAGCAAATTTCAAAATTCTTAGGTATGTTCCAAATTCTTATGTATGAAGTCTGAAATGGTACAAGTTTTTGTAAATAATCTTTATGTCTAAAAATACCTCATTTTTTTTCTTTTTTCACAATGCATATATATGTCAGTGGACATGTGTAAGTGATGCATAGATACATATGTGAACTCAATGCATAGATATGTGGTTATATTTCTGGGGAGACAGTCTTGTGAAATGTTAGTTCTGTCTGGGAAATATTAAAAACCTGAAAAAGATAACCATTCAAAGAAAATAAGTATGGTTGATAACTTTCTTGCAAGCATGATTAAAGTGTTAGCAAAATTGTCACAATTTTTATTAAGTAGAGTCATCTTTATAGAACTGCTTCTAAACTAAAAACTACATTTTAAGTTTAACTCAGAATTGCATTGAGCTGTTCTGTTCAACTTTTTCCTTTTTTTCTTCAGTTTGCCTTTAACAGGCCTATGATTTTTCTAAGGAAAGTTGTGAAAATACATTAATTCACTTTTGATCCTAATTTGTTTCTGTTATTCAACAGGTACACTGTTGTAATATTTTTCCATATCTCTTAAAACTTTATTCATATACCCGAATAATTAATGATAGACTTGTAAGAGCTCATGCCATCTTTCTCTGGAAGCATTTACCCGTTCCTTATTTACAAACACATGTGGCAGTTCATTGCAAGATTGTTCATTAGCGTAGGCTCGTTAGCTTTAACTTGAAGCAGGTATATTTAACATTTCATTTAAATCTCGGGGGAAATTTTCCGGCCACAACTCCAGATCTGTTGTAGAGCCTTTCGCCTACTTCCTTGGGGTGAAATTGTCTAGATGGTGTCGTCTGGCTGTATTCGTTTATTTCCAGTGCCATCTACTGGTCAAAAGCAAATGTAAGTTTTTTGTCAACATCTTGGAGACATCAGACCACTTCCCTGCAGCGCTATGCAGTGTACTGTATGTGATCAGAACATCCTCACTGAACATCAGTCATATAATATGTATCATCTCAACTAGTATATAAGTGCTTATCACATCTAAGTGTCACTGAGAACAACATTACTTTGCTTCTCTTAGTTTTACTTTTTTATTTTACTTTACGGCCCACTCCAGCAGAGTTACCTATTCTTTTCCTGCACAGTACCTTTCCAAGCTGACCAAAGATGTGTAATACAATAGTTAAATGGTGATGTGCTTTATGCTGATTACTTTTTTTTTTTTTTTGAGGCAGTTCAAGATAAGCTAGAATTGGAAAAGTAAAGTTGGAACATTGTAGAAAAAACAACTGAAGCTGCACAGAATGCAGCCAGATTTTTTTGGAGTGCTTTTCCTTTGCATAGTTAGCAGAAATTGTTGTTGAATTGTCAGCAAATCTATTCTCTTGGGAAAATAACTTAAGTTTTTTTTTTTCATGTTAAGTTATTGCAGCACATTGAATGTACCTCTCCAAAACAGTCCTATCTTTTAATCATCTTTCTTTTGCGTTGATTTCTGTGTCATTGCACATGAAGGTTTTGGCTTTTCTATGAGGACTTTTAGGAAAGAGATTCTCTCCAGAATCAGTTCACTGTACGGTCAGCTATACAAGATTATTCTGAAGTTAAAATCATGATGAGAAATGTATGGTCTAAACTGTGTTGTGTTTATGCGCTGACAGCTAATGAAAGTTGATATATGAACATGAACAATAAAAATTCACAGCAACTTTCATTAAAGTGAGCAGATGTCCCTTTATTTCAGTGGCAAATGGGAAAGAATAAAATTAAGATAACTGTATTTTTTTAAATGAAGCTCTGTCAAATATTTAAGAAACAGTATTAGAGATGGATAAATACAGACATTTACCTGGCAAATAGTAAGATCTCTACAATTCAGAAAGTTGAACTGGGACTTTCCTGCAGCTTTCTAACACATTGTCTTTCTTGTGTAGGCCGGGACATTGCAAGCATCAGAACAGGTGAATAAAAAAGATGCTAATGTTTGACCCAGTCCCTATCAAGCAAGAAGCCATGGACCCTATTTCAGTGGTAAGACTTTTAACAATATTTTAGCCATTGTAATGACTTTAGTTTTTCCATCTATAAATTTATACCAGGATTTCTCTACGCTTTGGAGTAGTCTAGGAAAGGCTGTGAATCTGTGATATTAGGGCAATAAGACTCATAGTGTAGGAAGACTTTCTGTACTTTGTGAATTTGTTGTCCATGAATGACCTGCAGCATTACTTCTGCTGGTGTGCCATCCACAGAGCAGAGGAGAGAACATCCAAGAACTCCTCACCCACACGCTGCAAATCCAATCTCTTTAGGTCATGCTGCTGATGGAAGTAGGTTGAAATTAAGCTGCCAGACTTCACAGTGAATTGGCAAGAGCCTGTGGTTTCAGTGTTAGACCTTTGAACTAAATGAACAGCTTCTCCCCAGCCCCTTTTCTCTTTCTCTCCTGGTCTTGACCACATGTGCCTAGGGCTAACTTAGTGTTCTAACCAGCAGAACATTAATCCTGGCAAAAAAACCAACGCCTTTTTTCCTGGGTATGCTGGATTAATTATCTTACTGTGTAATCAGATGAGAAACAGTGGAGGAGGACTGGAGAAAAATAAATGGAGTCTTGACTTTTTGATTGGGTAAATTTTCCGTCAACTTGGTGTATAGGATCAGCTCTGTAAAACGTTTGATAAGCAAGAGCAACAGGAAAGTGTAGCTGGGAAGGGGACACTGAACTAAGATGATTTAGGGTGCCAGGGAAATACAACCTTAGGAGGCAGTTTCATCTGTACTTCACCTATTCAACTTCAGGCTGCTGCTGCTGAAAGGAAATATGGATTGTTTTTTTTATCCCTCTTTTTCAACTTCTTGCGCTCACTGTCTTCTTTGGATGACATGAGGCTATTTTGCGGACACAGAATAACTTGGATCCTCTGGATCAGCCCATTGTATGGTCAATTGCTAACCTACCAAAAATACCCCTTTTTTGTCAGATCAGGAAACTAATCTGATTCACTCTGCAGCTGCTCAATGCTAGAGCAAGAGGAGGGGGAAGGAGGAGGGAAGAGGACCTCCCCTTTCAGCAGTAGCCTGCAATAAGATCAGATTAAGTGTGACATGAAACCACACCCTTAGAAAAGCTGATCAATTAAAAGTGTGAAGTCAGTGTGCATAAATTAGGGTGCATTAAACTCATGCTCTGACTGGCATCTCTCAGTGAAAAGTTTGTTTCCTGTTTTATTTAAAATGTAGAATAATTGCCATTAAATACATCTGTGAGCACTGATTTCTTTGGTGCTACTAACGACACTTCTTGAGAGTTTAATTTTAAAATGCATGTAAAGCTTGACTTCTGTGGGGTTTGTTTACTTCTGAGCAATGACAGAAAAATAATTGGCCTATTACTGAGGGTGTAAGCATATTGACAAATTCCAATATTTGGGTCAAGAAAGAACCTTAGTATTGATCAGTCTGTCGGTGACTTCAATCACGGTTATTGCATGTCCTTAGTAAGATTAGTGGTGATTATCTATGATTATCTAAGGATGTTTTATGGTATCTATCAAAGGCACAAAGTGGGCCACCTGTACAATAAAAATGTTAATACATGAGTAACAGAAAGTCACTATAGAGACACCATGAGCTGTCTGTTGTACACATCTGCCTTCATCTCCCGGAAAAGGTTCTGCAGTGGCTTGGGATGATGCATGTGAGAGGCAGGAGATCCTGCCCCAGCATCCTGGGCAGGGTCAGTCCCTCAGAAGGCTGACCAGGAGAGGGGCGAGCCTTCTCTCCCCCAGAACAGTGGGTGAGGGAGAACCTGCCATGGGAAGAACAAGATCACGTTTCCAACCATGGTGCACCTCAGGACTGTAGCTCCAGATGTTGTGTATTCTATGCTGCATGCTACTTACACATCAAGGTGTGGTTGAACCTCTGGAGTCATCTTGGGCATCCTATTAACTCAGTGCTATCACTCTGACCAGCTCCTAGAAGCTATTTGGAGCATTTTACCAAATGTGTATACTTTCAGTTACTGTATAATACAAAATAAAAGCAGGAAAGGAAGGTTTGGGGGAATGGGAGTCTTCCCTGAAAAAGTTCAGATAAAAGGACATTATTTGAGTGAGGTTTCCCTCATGGAGATCACTCAGGTTTGCCTCGAGCTGCGGAGTGAGCTTGTTTCAACTTCTGTACAGACACAGGCTGTTGAACCCAAGCCCTTGAGGTCCTGCTGGCTTCCTCAGCAATCCTTGGTCATGTAGCTTCCCTGGAGCCCTCCTGCCGAGGCTGCCCAGCAGGAACAGCCTTTCATAAAGGCATGGCATGGAGAGAACATAGGAAAGGCTAGCAGCCATAGCCAAGTACGTTAGTGTTGACTTTCTTTTGAGGAGGTAGAAGGAAAGACAAACTATTCATGTCATTTTGGGAGGTGTTAAGCATAGGATTCAGTTTAACATGGGCTGACATAACTCAGTTTCAAAATCATGATTTGTATTGTATCTGTCATTCCAATAGTATCATTAGAGGTCAGAGTAAATGAAGCCCTTTCGGAATGATTGGTTATTTTGCCCGAGCATACACTGTCTGCAGGTATAAAGTCTGTCTTCAAAAAAATCCCATTAGTTGGGGTGGGAGAGAGAAACAAATTACAGTCTTGACTCCACTGTATTTCAGGGCGTGTGGCTGAAAGGATTAACTATACTTCGCAGATGACTGCAGCTCGCACCCACAGCATTTCATCACTCTACCAACAACTTGTACTATTTATTGAATTGAATTATTGAACACATTTTATGGTAATTCTTAGTGAACTAGTGTCAGAGTCATCTGAATCCTACCTAAATGTTTCCCGTGAGGACTTTTTAAACATTTGGACAAAGACCAGTGACCGTTTAGTGAAAGAAGTTCCTTTGCTATGTATGACCATCTTTCTTTGATCATCTATTTCTTTGAAATGAATGGTTTTCTCTGCCCCTCCATCAGTAAAAAAAGACAAAAACTTGTTTCACCCCTGTTTAAGGCATAGTGCTACATGAGGGATTGACGTCTTAACTTGTCTGCTAGCATGCTTTTTCATTTATTAGCTACTCTGGACTAAATCCTGTTCATTCTCTTCCATGATACTGATTTGACAACTTGTGTTAAGTATGTAAGCAGGTTCTTCATCTGTTCCTAGTTTTGTAAAAGTCTGGCTAGACTACAGTTAAATTCATGGGGTCATGTAGTTTGAAAAAGACTTGATGACTTTCTTCGAAATGTGTTATCCTGTACAATAAATGATATGTTTCACTGTGGCAGTTTAACGGAGTTTAGCAAATTCTATCAGATTAGTGCTTCGTAATGTCCTCTTGTGAAAGCAGCAGTCTTCTGGGGGCTGATAGGTGCTTTTGACATTTTTGGCTGGTCTTTTTTGATAACTTGTCAAGAAGAAAAGCATGGTGATTCTTCCTCGTTTTGGGATCACTGATTTAAATGTATCAACCATATGGTACTTTCAAATGATAACTAGAGCATCAAAAGTTCCTTGAACAGCAAGGAAAGGGAAATGAACTGCTTAATAAGGTCCAAGAGGGAAAGTATCGTATCAAACTTAAAAAAGATCTGGATGGAGACTGTAAAGGAATATCAATTGAAATACAACCCTGGATCTTAGTAGTGAGCTACTGTGGGGATACACTGTTCTGCACAGGGATGTTTCATCAAAGCAGAACTTAGAGGAAAGTGAGAACCTGTGGTTGTTTTTTGTTTTGTTTTGTTTTGTTTCTCTCTTTTTAATCCAAGTCAGACTGAACTCCTGCATGCACTCTTAATTCCCAGAATGGAAATACAAGTAAAATGTATCAGCTTAAGTATTTTGGGTAGACATAGAGATAATATCCAGTTTTACGTTGTTCCAACAGCATACTTTGCATCAATGCTAAGCACTTAGTACTTTCAACATAAGATACTTAGTACTGTTGCAAATTTGGTAGAGATCTGGTCAGGGTGGAACAGGCTGCAGTCCCCAGAGGAAGGTCTAGGATTGGTGAGAAAAGATTGCTCTTGTGGGCTATGAAATACACTCCTGGTTACTGCAGTTGGTGGCATTTTGAAGGCCAAGCAGTGGCAGTCAGGATTTTTTGTTTGCTATTCTTAATGCTCCCGATTTACAGAAGGACATTGTGAAGTCTTCTTACAATGTGAAGGCCTGTGAGATAGATCTGAGTGTGACTTACTCCATACTTACAGGGTTTCAACTATGTTTTGTTGATAGCAAAGCAAAAATGTATTCCATGTAGGCTTTGATTGATAGCAGATATCCTACTTTTGGTTGTTCAAGCATCATTCCTGTCTTTTTCACTCTTCCTGTACCCAACACAGATTTGGAAAGCCTCACATACTGTGAAAAATTAGGTGCACAAGTAAATTCAAGAAATTCCCCTTTTTTTTCCTTCTATTCTTTGAAATGTGAGAGGCATAAGGAGGCATCTTTCTGCTGCTTTAGATGATGGAAATCTCTCTCCCTTGTCATAAAGAAACTCATTTGTTGCACCACATTTTTCTTTCACAACTTTATCTGCTGTTCAGATAGAAACATGACAATTACAACTTTGAAAGGAAGAAGAGCTTAGAAAAATGATCCAGCTTCCCCAAACTGCCATGAGAAGTAGCTGATGCGAAATCTGTGCTAGATTAATGACAACAATGAAAACCTTTTTTTGAAAAATAATTCAAGTCATGAGTCCCAAGAGTACCGAGTCCCTAAAATAATAATTTTCTCCCCAAATAAGATTATTTTCTCTCCGATTCTTCGAAAGTATTTCTTGCTTGTTTGCTATATGTTTGCTATATGTTACTTAACTTTTCCAGTTTACAGATCTCAGTACAACATTTCAATAGTTTGGTAGTTTTTCGGCACACACTTAGTGTTACTTGAAGAATTGGGTACAGCTTGGAGATGCTTCATTCTTTAATAGATGCAATGACCAAAACCATTCCCTAAGATTTAAATGGCACGGTCTTTTTCCTTTCTACTATTCTTGCGGTCTTTCTAAGCTGTAGGGTTCAGTGCACGTGTGCTAGATCCATAAGGCTCTGCTATGCATGAGTTCATGCACGCTGTGGTACACAGAGAAGTTATCACACAGATCACAGGAGTTTGTTATTTTCATGTAACTGATACTAAGTATTAAACTCTGTCAATATTCAGAGCCCTTCCTCACTTGGAATTCAAATTAATTATTGATTGGCTCAGCAATGGTGGCATACCCACAGAACTTATTTTACCCCCCACTGCATGCAATAATGGCATTTTTATAGAGTTGTGCAAACCAGTTACCATAAAAGACAAATGTTCCTATAAGTTGAACTTGTAAGTCATAAAAAGTTTAATTAAATAACGTTTCAGAGTTTTTAATGTGATATTTACTGTTTGAATATTAAACACATTTTTTATATGCAGCTTTGTTTGAAAATAACAATAAGAGTATTTTGTAGACTCAGTTCTGTTGTTTCTCATCATGGTAGTATGAAGACATCAGGAGAATACAATATTTTCTGAACTCAGTGTTTCAAAAAAATGAAAATTAAGTTTGTGTCATTTAGCAATAATACTTTTAGTTATCATCAACATTTACAATGGACAAATTAAAGGACAAATGGACAAAAATTAAATGGACAAATTTAAAGGACAAATGTCCTTTACAGGGAAGACAAAGGTAAGAAACCAGGAAGACTCGCTTCTAGAAGTTTTACTCCAAGAAGAAACATTTTGAAATGTTACAGAAATGATTGTTAATACCTCATGGTTTACAAAAAATTGTTTTTACTGAAATGTGGACATCATCGTGTAGGTTAAGATTAACTTCAGGTTTTATACGATCCTGTAATGAGAACTTCTATCTCCCACTAACTAACAGGAATCTTCTTCCAACACTCCAAATATTTATGCTTTGGACTAGTTTTCCAAAATCAGACTGTCAAGTAAGCTGCTTTTTTTTTTTTTTTTTTTAGCCTGAAGAAAAAAATAAATTAGAGATTTCGAATTTACCTGTTGCACTCTAGAGTTTATTACCCATTGCTTTTGTAGCTCGGTTGTATATTTTTTACCACTCACAGGCTGCAAATACTTGATTCCTTGTTCTTGTGATAATTGTGAGGTATTTTCCAGTTACTTAAGCAGTTGATTGGGATCCATCATATGACTTCGTGTTCCTCATTTTATACTTAAGTACTGGGCACAGCACCATGCATCTACTGGGTCAGTTAAGTAATGTGCAAATTAGTATGTGAAAAGCAGTTTTTAAGGGAGAAAAAAACATTGAATAAGCTTTGAGGATTTGTTTTTCACCATCTTCTTGCATTGCTTCTGAAACAGTTAGTGAATCAGTACGTGAGTAACTTCCTCTGAGTGAAGTCTTAGGCTTTAATACACTTTTGTTTAGAAAGTACATTAAAATGTTTTCTTGAATCTATTTCATTTTGCCTCAGCTTTATTAGCTGTCATTCTTTTTCAGCTTTAATTTTGTGCATACTGATTCATTATTTGATCTTCTTTATTTTTTCTGCTCTTTCTGACAGTCATACCCGTCCAATTACATGGACCAAATGAAGCCAAACAAATACAGCGTCATTTATTCTACGCCGAGTATGTTGCACAATAAATTCTACTCAAACGCTGATGGACTATCGAATGGAATCCAGATGGAGCCAGTAGACCTTACGGTGAACAAGCGAAGCTCACCACCTTCCACTGGAAGTTCTCCTTCCCCCTTGAAATTTCAGACTGTGCATAGGAGAACTTCACCCGGATTGACTCTGTCCTCACCCAGCTCACCTATCAGTAAATTCACGCCATCACCCCCGGGAGTACAGCCTTTATCTATGCCCATAACAATCCCACCTGTAATGGCTGCTGCTCTTTCACGCCATGGACTGAGAAGCCCTGGGATACTCCCAGTTATCCAGCCTGTTGTGGTCCAGCCGGTTCCTTTTATGTATGCTCCCCATCTTCAGCAGCCCATCATGGTGTCCACAGTTCTTACAGATGAGATGGAAAGTCCAAGTAGCATGCAAGGTTTGTATTGTCAGTTTCTTTTTTATGCTGTCTCATCCTGGGAAAATAACTGTATATCCAGGCACCTCTTCATGTGTTTTTCACATTTGGGGAACTGGAGACATCGTTCATGTTCTTCTCCTGTTCTTCTAAAATATGCAGGCAAAGAATTTACTATATAAATATTTTACCAAACTTACCAATCTGTTCTATTTTATACCTGCATAAAGCTGTTTATCTTAGTAGGCCTACTGAGATTTGAATTAATGAAAATGTGAATTGAATTTTTTTGAATTACAGTTCATCAGCAGGTAGACTAAAACCAAAAGATTTTACATGTTTGTATAAATTGGTGCACAAATATAAAGCTTGGGGAGGGGTTCTTTTGCTTTAACTAGATTTTTATGTACATCTATTTATGTAGCTGCCTGTATTTTTCCTATGTTGCCTTCCTCCTCTGACCCTTCCCCATACAGTGCCTGTCATTGAGTCTTTCGAGAAACCTACACTGAAGAAAACAATTAAAGTAGAGCCAGGAAGTGAACCATCAAAGACTGACTTCTATCCTGAAAGAATATCGCCTCCAATGACCTCATTGTCTCCCCAGCAAGTCATGCTGCAAGAGTAAGTAGCTAACAGTAGTCCCAAGATCATCAGGGTAACAAAATGCAGTTCATTGCAGTAGTTACTAATTTGGAGGAGTGAGAGAGAGTCACTGTGTTTGACATGTGGTAAAATACAGAAAAACATCCTTTCCCCCCCAGCTGCCACAGTGAGATGTGATTGCAACTTTTTTTTTTTCCTCTTTGACAACATAGGAGTACATAACATATTTCTACATAGCAGCCATGTAGATCTGTCATATTTATATGATGCATTTCTGAAGTCATGCTGCTTCCAATCCTACAATTCGCTGACAGGACTGCCAGTAAGTCAGTGATACATCTTTATGTAAAATCAGCATCAAGCTAAAAAAATACATTGAAGACATTCCATACTGATTTCGGTATTTATACGACCTAAAATACTTTTATTTAAAAATATTCTTTTGACTTTATTTTCTTGGAGTACCTCTTTGTCTTTTTAAAAAAAATTGGCTACCCAGTGGAAAGAAACCCCTTAGGCCTACAAGTTCTTTGTACACCCAGTGAAGCTCCATGTTTACCTGAGGCCATTGTTCCACAGATGTTTTTTTTGGCAGCTTAGGTAGTTCCGGAAGCTCTGTCTCCTCCCCAGCCACTTGTTTGCACCCAAGTACCAACTCATTTTGTGCTGTTAGAGCTGTTACTGGGACCAGTCTGTGAAGTGGATCACAGATCTGATCAGGTTTAAAGCAGTCCTATTTGCAAAAGGCAGAGCAAGGGCTAGAAAGAAGAAGCCGATCTGGGGCTGAAATTTTTTGATTGAAAATGTTAAAAATGTCTCAGAAAGTACCTGAGCAACCATGGCCACACTTCCATTTACTATTTCCCTACAAAAAAAAAAAAAATCTTCCGACTTACCAAAACCATGGAATTGTCCAGAGTTCAGCATGAGCAGGGACTGCTCTGGGTGGATGCACAGGCTGGTGGTGTGGCTCTGACAGGACATGAAGTTGGGAACTGAGCTAGTTTCTTGGTACATGACCTCAGAATCCATTTCTTCCCTTCCTTCCTCTTTGCCATCACCCTCTGAGCCATTGTACAAGGCCTCACCTCCTCGGGTGGGGAAGAAGGACTCTGAGCCAGACTCCCAGAAACAGTGTGTGAGTGCAGGAACACCGGGTGAACCAGAGGATGGTTTGGGCTGGAAGGCACCTTAAAGATCATCTAATTCCAACCAGAGAAAGCATGAGGCTGGCAGACTTCTGCGTGTCCTTCAGAGTGAAGGCATGTTGTTGTTGAGAGCTGGCTGCACCCTACACAAGCTTCTTCCAGGCACCCCACCTCATTTTCAAGTCTCTCAGCACCTTAGGTGTGGGTTTCAGGCTGCAGGTTCTTTGCAATTAACTCTGATTGGTATTTAATTTGGTACTTGCACCATTTCTGCCTTTTTGGGCACAATGACAGTTAACTGGTTGCCAGCAAGCTTTCCTAAGCAGGATGCTGTTTATTTAAAAGTAAGCTTCTGTGTTCTATTACAATGAAATAGAAAACTTCCGTGGTTACTAGGTGGTTACTTATCTTCCACAGTGGACTCAACACACGCGGTAGCGAGGTCTGTATGTAGTTGGAACTAACTTCTGCGAGGTCAGGGGTATCAAACGCTACGCTTCTGTTCTTTGTTAGGTGTCTTTAAGAAAAGCAGACCAGTAAGTGCTGTTCCTGGCTGATACCACACCCTTCCTCCAGGGCTGAGACTTCTGTAGGCTTGTCACCTGCATTAGTGATTTGCATTAACTATTTCCCAGTGAGTCCATTTTCCACAGGAAACCCATCCACCAAGCAAGGAACGTAACATTTGCCGTAAGATACAAGCAGCATTGTTACATGGGAGCAGTCTGTTTCCAAAGCATCTCATCCATTTGCTCATGCAGAGGCATTGTGTTTGTGGAGACACAGTCCTCACACTGCTTCCTTAAATTGCTTCCTAGCTGTCCTGTAGAGCCGCGATGCGTGCTCATTCCTAAAGCCAGCCCTTTGGAGTTCAACTTCTGCTGTATCTGCAGCGAGCAGCTTGTATATGGTAGTGCCTACCTTTCATGATTGTAAAAAATAGACAAATCACAAGGGTTACAAGACGAGAGAATTAAACCTTTACAAAATTCCCTGTTGTCTCACAGCTTCATCATCCTCTCTCTCAGCATTATGAGCTGTAGTTACACGTTGGTATTTTTTTTTTTTGTCATTTTTCATAGGTTCCAACTGCCCAAAGTTTTTACACATATTCAGACACACAGGGAAGTTACATTAAAGGGGCATAGGGCTCAGTCTCACTTTTAAATGGCTGATTTTTAATTAGTTTTTGGCAGATGCATTATGTGTATAATGTTGTTGGCATTTCTGTAGGGATTGTTGGACTTCCTAGAATGTCTGATAGTTGATGTAACTATGCAGTGATTTCTAAAATCAAACTTCAGGTAAAAATCTCTGATGAGTATAGGAAGCTTCATTAACATACTCTCTGGCGAGCATAAGTGTCCAAATTAAACTCATGCTAGCCATATAGTGTGGTCTGCTGGTAAAGGAGTAGAAAAAGATGCTGAAATTACAACATGATCTTTGGAAGATGCTCTTTTACAGAACCATGCCTACATGGTTAGCCTTGCATGAATTTGTATCTTGTGTAAGAAGGGACGGAAGAAGGCTGTGCTTTTATTATTGACACTTACCTCTGATTTTTGACACCATCTTAACCTTTATTTTTAAACTGCCATCCCCTATCTGAATACTGATAACATTCTGTAGTCTTACCAACTTCCTTTCCTCCAAATGGAAAATGAGACAAATATGCAGCATTTTATGTATGCACCCTTATATGATGAACAATCACAAATGGCATACCGTCAGTGTTCTCTTTTTCCATTTTTCCGGATGTGACAGTGTCCAAGAGTAGCCTCCACGCAGAGATATTTAAACCAAGTTTGCTTGCTGGGCTAAGCCAGAGCTTCTCCAGAAAGAGTAGTATGCTACAGCAGTAAAACTGAGCATTACATTAGAGAAGCATTTCTGTAGAAGCTAAGAGCCTGTCTCTTATTTAAGAGTATGTACATCTGTGTCTAAAATCATTGCCTTGGGTTTTCTGCCATTATGGTACTTTCAGCTAGATTTAATGTGTGCTTGAAGGGTGCATCACTCAACAGTCACAGAAACACCCAAGAAAGAGAGTGTGGCTCCTGGTTTCAAGCTGGTAACTCTGTAATAACAGAATGAGTACTAGAATGAAACTTTTCTCACTTCAGTAATTTCCATCCTGCTGCTGTGGAGACTAATAGAAACTATTTTTCTTGTTAAGCCATGTGCAAACTTTTCTTTGCTGTGCCTGATGTGTGTTTTTTCTTTTTCCCTTTTTTTTTTCCCACCAAAGGACCTTTAGCACATGTCTATGGTTTTGCTGTGAGAAGTAGTCATTCAGCATTTCTGAATATTAGGCACTAAGGGAACTTGGTTTAAGTAACTCTTCATATAAACCTAGTGATATTAAATGTAAACCAGCTTGTAAAGAAACATGAAATGCAGTCACTGGGAAAGGACTGGAGTTCTAGAAAACTTGTATCTATCAGATGGAGGGGCTGGTCTTAGAACAAGGAATACAAGTATCTGCACATTATATACTAAGTTTCAGTTACAAGCTAAAAAATAAATAAAAAGAGCCGATACAGACCTGCTGATCAGCTGAAAAATGCAGCTTTGTGAGGTTGCGAGACTTGTAACACCCCCTACATTTCTGACAAACATACTTCCTCTTCCAACACTGACATGGAAGAAAGAACCAAGGTTCTGCCCAATGGTGCACTCGGGTTGTTGTTCAAACATAAATACCTGTAGTGAATGACATCTTCTGAGAAGCTCGCTGTATTTTCAGAGATGCGAATGTTTGTGTTTTTATTTGTTCTGGAAGTCTGTATGCAGTTAGTACGTGTCCTACCTGCACTGTACCTGTGGGCTTCAAAAAAATGATGTTTATGAAGGTGGAGAGCCAGCTTTAGACATCCTGTGGGTGTGTTGCACAGGCTAAACTCTACTTTTAGGAATTGACGTCAGTGGTATAGGGAGGCCGCACCCTCCTGCCAGCACCAAACAGGAAATTCTTAATTACTCTCTAAAGGAGTGGCTGGAACAATAAAGATTGAGTTCTGCTTTGAAAGCCTAAAGAATTTCTTTAATGGTATGGAATAGCCATTTCCAATTACAAGCAAATTAAGGCATTTTAAGGCAGAAGAAAAGCTGCAAATAAACACAATACAAGTTCACTATGAAGTCATAGTTTGAAAAATCTGGGTTTGACTGAAAAACAGGCATTGGAAGGTGGTGTTTTTTTTCCTTTGTAAGTTTTTAAAAAGCTAGTTAGCAGTAAAAAAGGCTACATCATGCTGCAAAGTGAGTAAATGTTCAAAAATATTACTGCTAGAATACGTGAAATTTGCTAAACCCTCTTGAATTTTTCGACATGCATGTAATGTTGTTCTTTCTGCCAAGAGACAGAAAGTGGTAGTGAATAAAGGACTCTGTTATGAATCATATTAACTGAGGTTTGCTGTGCTAAATGTTTTTCATTTTTAACATGGAACTTAACTTCACAGGAATCACCCTTCAGTTATAGTTCAGCCTGGAAAGAGACCTTTACCTGTGGAATCACCAGACACGCAAAGAAAACGCAGAATACATCGGTGTGATTATGAAGGCTGCAACAAGGTCTACACTAAAAGCTCCCACCTGAAAGCTCACAGAAGAACCCATACAGGTTTGAGCACTGCTATACTTTTCTTTCATCAAGCCTCTGGTAAAAGAGTAGATTAAGCTTTTAGTTTGTACTAATTGCCAGATTACCACAGGTGTAAACAACAAAATAACATAGATTAGATCTGGCAGTGTTCTGAATATAATTATGGGCTGAGCGAAAGAGGGGAAGGATGTAGCAGGAAAAACCCGCGAGACTGTAAGGCAGAGCAGGATCGTGCTGTATGCTTTACATTCACTGGCTCTTTGCTAATTTTTTGTCCAGTTGCTTGCAGATTACTCACTCTGCACACCCTGTAAACACCAAATCAGTTCAAATTGCCCTACCATACCTCTTACATCACTGCTAAATTTGACTGAGACTTCCACGGGAGTAGCCGGTTTACAAAAGTCTGGACTGTGTGCCAAAGACAAACAGGTCTGCTTCATGGAGACATGCTAACCACTGGTCCAATAGTGCTCTTTTCTGAGTGTTCCAATATCCCCGGCGCTGTTCTCCACAGAAATGTTCATCTTGACATGCTGAATGTACATCCAAGATCTTTGCAAACAAGACACTTCTAGGTGAAATGGCGCCCAGTTTATGTCTGTCTTACAGACATATGTCTGTGTTATGTCTTATCTCTACACAAGCCAGCCCTTCCTGCACCTGTTTGGCTGCACATTGGTGTGAAAGAGAGTGAGAAACACGTATTAGAAATAGTTGTTGAGAAAGATTTTAAGTTGAGCTACTCGTGACAGAGGTGCCTGTCATGAATACTAATGAAACTGTAAGAGGTCACAGTGAGATTTCTATGAGCTGTGTTGAAAGATAGCGCCAATCCTTTCCCCAGCTAATCTACCCTATGAGGTCCTGTTTTTGAAAATACTTGAACAAATGCTTAAACTTTCACACTTCTGGGCTTGATGAGACAAAACAAGTGCTGATATGGCAGAGGGAGGAACAGAGAGACAATAACAAAAATAAGTTGTGGCAGGAAACAATTTTTGATCTACTAACTTTGCACGATTTCCAGCGCAGAATACTCTGCAGCCCGGTGCTGGTGGGAGGCTTTTTGAATAAGCATGAAAGTTCTTGCTGAAATTTGACAAGGCAAGAGGATAATTCTATCAAATAACTGATGCGTTTATATCTTAAATCCCCACTTCTGTGTTTCTTTTTCCAGGTGAAAAACCATACAAATGCACTTGGGAGGGATGCACGTGGAAGTTTGCTCGTTCTGATGAACTAACGCGGCATTTCCGCAAGCACACAGGAATCAAACCTTTTCAGTGCCCAGACTGTGACCGTAGCTTTTCACGTTCGGACCATCTTGCTCTTCACAGAAAACGTCACATGCTAGTCTGAGTGTCTTCTGTCCCTGACTCCTGTCAACACTTTTTTTTACACATGCATTTTAATTTGGGTTCAGCTGGTCTGAATCTCTGAGTTTATACCATTAAAAGCTTACATATGGTCAGTACTAGATGTTATCTAACCCTTCTATGTCCTTGCCACGGGTCAGACCTAAAGAATGTGAACACTTTTTTTTTCTTTCTCCTGGGGATGCTAAGCAAACCCTTTCTGCAGAGAGTATGTTTAATGTATTCCAGTGTGAATAAGGGAATTTGTAAGCAAACGGCTTCTGTTGGTTTCTTCGTATAATCAACCCAGCATATACTGATAAAGTAGTAAATGTTACTGAATATCCAAAATGCTAGTCCTTGCCAGAGACTTTATTTATGTGCCCTCTAAGGGATACACTCTCATTTTATGCTCAACAATGCAATGAATGGATTTCCCAGCCTCATTGATTTTTGCAGTATGGTTAATACAGCAGTTTTAGAAAGACACGTGATTTAGAAATCCCCTCTGCCCAAACAGTGAATTACACCGTAGGAATAAATCTAAGCAATATACTTCACAGAAAGATTGAGTTGTAGTACCACTCACCCCAGTCAAGAAGAAAACTTAGCAGGAATTGGTCTTCACATAATACTCTGTATCTAAACCAATGTCATCTGTCCTCTGTATTATAGTGTAGTATACAGTCTTGCTCTTACTGCATAAAGCCCTGGTGGATTTGTTAAATGAAGACCTTGCGTGACACTGTATGTCTGTTTTCTGTGCACCTGTATGGATGGAACGCATACGGTACTCTATAACATGGCATTAAAAGATACTCATAGAAACCTACCACACCTCATTTCAGGGATATAGACTATCCCTCTGTAATCACTCCCCTACATTTCCTTTACTTTAAATATTTTTTCTTTCTGCTGTACCTCAGAAAATAGAAATTGTCATGTCAAAAATGCTCCAAACTGTATTGTTGCGAGTTCCACTTTAATATGCTACAGTATTTTAAAATATTAATTCACAATATTTTTATGACAAGATGGCATCAAATATGAAGCACTTCTGATGATAAATTGAGTCATGTATCTTGTTTTGGATAAAAATGTGTACCAAACCATCCACTTGACAATTCTGGTCTGTGACTCCAGTAGTCTCTCAGTGCTAAGTAGACTAAGCTTTCCTGTGGATATGTCTATTGCATTAAAATGTCACATCAGCAACTCCTCACTCCCAGGTCAGTTAGCAAACACACCTCCATAGGTAAAATACAAGTAGAATAAGCTGAATTCAAACAACCTACAGCTGACCCTAGAAATGTTCTGGTATGTGGAACGCCACTGAAAGGAAGGTTTTTGTATTTTATTAGCTGGCAGATTGTGGCACTACAAGGAAACAGGATGTACTTGTCTAGACTCTAGGACACCATTGAGTTTTTGTTCTTTCCCCCGTGTAAGGTAAACATCATTCCCTGCAATGTAAACATGTAAAATTTGAAGTCAGATTTTCCTTTCTCTGGGAAAGACCCACTGGGAAATGGAGGGTTGTGGGGAGGAGGAAGTTGATAATATCCTCCAGGAGGAGGCAGGTGGAGTGCCCGTCTGCAGGTGGTTACATTAGGACCAAAGGAGAGGAATGCTGTGCTTCGACATCCTGTGGAGTCCAACACCAAGCTGAAATATTGCAGACACGTGAGACTGAGTGTGAGGAGCCATCCCTTGCTGACAGGGTTTAGCAGGTGTTCAGCTGACACATGCCCATTACAGTAGAGAAAAAGGGAAGAAACATGCTCATAGTGATTGCTGTAAAATGCAAAATATTGTTCAAATTGTGCAACAAATCTTACGTATGGGAATATGAAACCAGCAATTTTATTTAAGGAGTAGAACCCTTCATCTGTGCTCTGGAAAGGGCAGAATGGGAGTTTGTAGTGCTGGGCTGGGGCTGGTTCTGCACAGCTTTTATGAAGAAGATCCGTACACTCTGTTACCTCACCCCAAATCCTCGGGACTTCACTAGGACTCACCCTGATCGGTTTATCTCCAGAACTGAAAAACCTGGAAAATCAATTGGCCCTTGTTTGCTTGGCGGGTCTGTTACTAACATTGATGAGCTTGCTGTTGTTGAGCAGCTGTTCTAGAATGATGGTTATTGCTGGATTTTCATTTCTTACTTTCAGCAGCATCGTGAGGAGTCAGAAATTGCCTCCTTCATGTGCTTCAAGATTTTGATGGTAATTGGTAATTGTAGACCTGTTGCTGACTGAGGGGGCTGGCTGGAACTTCTGTAGCATCAAGCACAGGTCTACAGCCACTTAGTAGCTTTTATCCTGGGATAAAAACAATTCTCAATGATTTTAGGGGAAAAAGTAGGTGAGATCCTACTAATCTGTAAGTGGTTTAATGGCAACTGATCCCATTTTTAGTTTAACAAATGCAAATGCCTAAGATTTGGGATGCTTAAGCAACATTTCTTTCTGATACTTAATTTCTCTTTTATGGCTTTCACAAGATTCTTAAGGTTTTCACAAGATGTTTTCTTTAATGAGTTGTGGGTTTCTTTTATTTTAAACTAGAAATATAAAATCAGATACCTTAAATGCTGAACTTCTTTTTACCTGAGAGTCACTTTGCAGAGCTTAATCTATTTACTATGTTCATTCATTAGCCTATGTACCTTTTTTCCAGAAAATATTTATGATAATGGTGGGGAAAAATACAGTGGAGATGCAATATAACTTTTAAATCTCTTTATGTGCCTTGTGATTTAGGACAACAAAAAATTAAATAGAAATATTTGAGATTTTTTCATATAAATGCCTTGTTTGTATGATTTTTCACTTGGATCTGTGGTGTCTTTGTGGAATGTCAAAAGTCACATGCAAATAGGATTTCATCTTTTTGCTGAAAAACATGCATTTACATCTTGAGCGGCTCGTTGACTCATTTTAGCAAATTTTGATTTGAGGGGTACAATTAAATTTTTTAATATATACAGCTAAATACATTTTAACAGACAGTCTTTCCATCTATGACCTAAAGAGAATCCAGTTTAGATAAAAAGATTAAAAACAAAAACACACAAAACACACGCTAGTCCTGCTGACGGTGTATATTTCAAAAAACATCTTTCACTAGCAGTGTTGCATTGTGCAGTAGGTAACAAATAATACTGTTCTGCTAAAATGTTCCTGTTGAAACAACTTGATTATAATGGGTTACTAGTTTCTATGACAATTGTATAAAGCTAAGCAGGTGATACCGTGTGGTTTTATTTAAATACACTGCAGTGGTATTTCTAATGCCACATCTTGTCCAAATATGTTGTTGTCTCTGTCAAGGTTAGCAAAATATAGGTGAATACAAATCCATTTTACATATCTTCAGAGGGCTGCACCAGTTTTCATTGTATTTTACAGATATTAGTACTTTTCTGCTATTTATGTACTTTGAATGTTAGAGGGTCAAAATAATCTTTCCGCTTAGCATCTCTCACCTGCAAATATAGCAGGGGTGTTATATTTACTTTAATACTTGTATAAACTATGCAGAATTTTTTTAATAAAATGTAATATATTTTATAAGCTAATAAGACTGAATGGGTAATTAAAGGTTTCTTGTGTACATTACTATAACTTGCAAATATGGAGACATTTTGGTAATCTTTCGTACTAAAGATGTGAATGTTCAATGTACTTTCACTGTTTCTACTTTGGTAGTCCGATGGGAATTCAGTAATGACATTTTGTCATGTCAAACTGTGAACATAAATTTGTACTGTACAGTCCTCATACTATATTTAGTATAAAATACATATGTATTATACTTGTTAATAAAGCCATCAGAATATTATTTCTGGTCATGTCATCATCTACTATACAACAACGGATAGTTACACATGCACGACATTCATAAAAATGTCAAAGGAAGCGTGTAAAATCAGTACTGAATAAAAATAACAAGAACCTACCATCCCACCCCAAGAAAATCCTACTGTATGAGAGTCTGTAAAATGTGTTTAAAACATTAATTCCTAATCCAAAGAGCTTGCGATCAAGAAGTTAAGAGTTCAGGCCGAGGTGATCACTGTACTGAGGTGGGTTGGACCTGCTCGATGTCGGTGTCTTGCAAGGGCTGCCTGCAGCCCCTCTTCCCTGCAGACCCCTTTAAGGGCCAGGGTGACAGAGCCGGGCACACAGAGGATAGGTATGTGTGAATGATGTGCAGACCAGACCAAACAATGATGGTTTTCTTCTTCAGCGCACATGAAAGGCCCCCACATTGTGAACCTGGGTGTTAAAGCAGCCATTTGAAGGAAGAGGGAGAAAATTTGGAAACTCTAGATGCAGAATATTCTTTTTTCTCCATGGGCAGCATTGAGCAACCCTTATGCACATGCCTTTAAGAAGGACACAGCTCTTGCTGTAGAAGATTCTCTTAGAGCATCTTCCCCAGGGGCCTCAGTGAGGTTATCTGCAGGACGGGTTTGGTTTCAACACCACTGCCTACCTCATGAGGTACATCCAGCATGACACTGTGAGAGGCTGCAGGAACAGCTTCAGGACATCCCTGCTTGGCCCATGAGTAGGAAGGTTTGTCATCAGCTGCTCTCCGTGGGGCTGCCCAGGCCCCCAGGGAACCCCCTGCCTCTCTGACGTGTCTGGGGATCAGAGGGCAGCTGGGATCTGCAGCTCTGGACCAGCGCCACATCACGATCTCCAGCCTCAGGGGAGACTTAAGAATGCTTCTTAAGCTTGCTTTGAGGTTTACGCATCGCTGAAACAGTGCAAAGGTGACAGAGAAGAAGCCAGGAACTTGTCCAAGATATTAATGTGCAGCAAGCAATCTAAAAGCAGAAACAGATGCTTTCTTGTTCTAGTCAAAACTAACACAGCAGCTAATGATTTTACCAAGCATGCAAGTTACTTGGTTAAAATCTTTCAGGAAATACTTCTGGCCATCAGGTAGCCTTGGAGGGGTTAGAAAGGGAAATCAAGGCACACATACCCCAAGTCAGAGCCCTGCACTGGAAAAGAGGCTTCTAAATACATATGAAAAAGTATGGGTTTTCATCTGACAAATTTATGATGAGCAGAATTGAACTTTCATCACCATGAAAGAGCCTGGCTCTGGAAGGGCTTCCCAGGGCAGGAGGGGGGTGATGACTTACATGTGCCTACTCCAGAAGAGCGGGCTTCTATTTTGTGTAAAGAGAACCGGCTTCTTACCTCAGGAGTATGAGTGTATGATGGGCAACTGAGAAGTGGACCACTAACCTGGCATTACAGGCCACCAAAGCAGCTCCTAGTTGAGAGTGGACAGCAAAGTTAGATATGGTTTTTTGTTTGTTTGTTTGTTGGCATTGCTTTGGTTTGGTTTGGGTTGCGTGTTTGTTTGTAATTTTTGTTTGTTTGTTTTTCCCAGTGAATTGGTGCACTCTATTTTCACATGACAAAAGTGAGTATTCAAAAAAAAGAAATATTCTGTGTTATCTTAAGAGATAAAAGGGATTGATGTTTTTGGTTTTGTGACAAACTTAAAAAATCATAATATAATACTAATCAGCTTGAAAAACTTCTTTTTTCTTTAGAAAGAGGCAGTTGCTTCCCAACAATGCCTCCGATCTCTGAAATTTTCCTTGCATCATGCATTTTGTTGGTGTTGCTAGAACAGGACAAAACCAGAGGGCAGGAGGGTATGTTATTTTATATGGAGACCATGTGTCATTTGTTTTACTGGCTGGAGATAAAGGTATTCTGTCATACTGCTGGAGAGCCTCTGTATATGCAATGGAAGCATATACAGTGGTATAGACCAGAACAATGACTGTGACTCTCAAGCAAATTAATCAAGCCTTTACTCTGCACAGATGTGAATTTGTCTGACAAGTTTCTGTTACTTCTGTGACAGATGCTTTGGATTTTGTGCCATTTAGCTGATAAAATCACAAACACTAAATATAAAACATCCCAGAGCTTAAAGTCACTGAAGATGTTCAAAACGGAAAAACTGACTAAACTTAGGGGTTTCTGCTTCTGGTCCTATGTGTTTCACCTCAGCTAAAGCAGAGCCAAGCGCAGGCCCGGCCTGGGCCACCAGGCTTTTGTTTCCCAGGGGGGCTATGGGACTGCAGGCCGAAGGGTGCCAGGAGTGGATTGTTACCTTCCTGTGGCTGTGAGATCACTTCTGGCAAAAAACTGAGGGCAATCTGTGTCTTTTTAGAAACTCTGGTGGATGTCAAACACCAGCTAGAAGTTTTGACCCATCCTCATAAAGATCCAGTAGGCTGTGAGACTCCAAGCTCACACCTTCTGGTGTACTTTGCTGTAGGAGCCTATCCCAGCTCCAGGTCTCTGGATGCTAAACAAATATATAGCTGAATCTGTCTCTGTAGGAATGTTTTTTTTCCTCACAACTAGAGATTTTTAAGATAACTGTTCCATTTTCTCTGAAGTTGTTTAGGTTTCCAGCAAAACAGGTATTTGTCCTTCTCTAACTGTCATTGTGTCCCTTAACTTTCTCACCTCTGTTCTTTCTATAATTTATAATTGCCACCAGAAAAAGAAAAAATGAGACAACTAATGATGTTTGATTAGAGCAAATGGTTCTCCAAAAGTACAGAAAGGATGGTATTTATTGCTCCCAAAATCTGCTTCAATTAGATAATGCAAAATAAATCCTGGGTAAATAGGATCAGATATACAAGGAGTGTGTTATCACAAAGAAGTATGAGGTAATCATGATTTGGGAGCTTTGACACCTCACCTGCAATTTGATCAGAGGGCTGGGCAGAGTTTGTGATCTGCTCTGAATAAAATCCATGAATATACGCTCTCTACATCCTACTTAGTTGGATCGAGCTATGGAGCAGGGGACTGAATCACCACCACTGACTCAGCAGGCAAGCTGCAACCAGGAAGGTCATCTCCTGACCTGGGGAAATTCCCTCTTGTCTGATATATACCGCACACACCTCAAGGGGCTCCTGAGTTTGCTGGACCAATATGATCATTTGTTTCAGTTTTGCTAGTGAAAAATGTGTGTATTTTTAGCATGAAGTGGAAAAATGTGTTGTACGTTTTCTAGTGTGAGCTTTCATTTTCAGGAAACGGTCGATGATAATTTAACTGGCCACTGGGTGTCACCCTTTATCTGAGAAAAATAGCCAAATTTAAGTGAAGAGATTGTACTTTAAGAAAATACTTCTTCACGCACATTTAAGAAATGAAGCTGCTACATCCGTCTCACCTTCCATCACAGTCTGATCCTATCACACACAGAAATCTACTCAAAGATTCAAGATTGATTTTGTGTCTTTACAGTGATTTTTGGCCATGAAAACACATTTAACGTAATCTCTACAGTTAAAATTCTGGTCTGGCAAAACATGAACAAAGTCAGTACATGATGTTCTTTCATGTGCACTTTCAGGCTTATGATTGCAGTGACAGCAGTTCCTGAATTCGTGTTTATAAATGCAGACATTAGTGTGACAATATTTCAAGAGTTTAGCCAACAATTCATATCCTGTAAGTTTTGAAAACTCTCCCAGAAACTTTATGAACACATCTTGCTTAATGAAACCTATGAAGGTTTACGTAGAACCTTATTTTCTACATTTGATCAAAACAAACAAACAAACAGAAAAAAAAAAAAAAAAAAAAAAAACATGAATTCACTGAACAGAAACAAGAGCTTTAGGGAAGGGGAAAAAAGTTCCAACAAAGAAACAAAGAAGTGATGAGAATGTCCATCATATGCTAAATTAAAGAAGAAAGGAAACCCAAAGTGTATTTTAAGTGGATACAGTGTACACTACAGCGTGCAAATAACTAAAACTCTGGGTAAGGGTGTGAAAGATCTCTGAGGTAGGAAGGACAGAGGATAAAGGGTACACACAGGGTTAATAACCTAAAACAATATACTTAGCAAACCTGAGAAAAATTATTTCTTTCACATCTACTTACAACTTCAGTTTCAGAACAGTCTTAAGTATGAGGCAATCTTCAAAGGCCCAGAATACTACACACATTATTTAGCACGATAAAAAACCCCAGCTTGCTGATTGCATTACATTTATGGAGACCAGAAAGTCTGATTTGAGAAATCTTACTTCCTCTTTTCTCGTTGGGTGGACAGGGCAATGTGTGCTCATTGCAAGATTTCCACTAAATATGAATGCTAATCATACCCTTAGACTTTAAAGGTTTGGAAGGGGGGAGCAAGAAGCCTGCTATTAGGGAGGAGAAGAGGTTTCCTTGTAGTGTTCTCAGCTGCAAAGCTCAGAGGAGCCCTGGAGAGGTAGAGGCTATCAAGCCCCTCACCGGCTTAATGCATTGGCCTATATTCCTGAACGATTCCTTAAGTATCTAAGAGCTGTAGAGCATTTCAAACCTTAAATTATAGGCATACTCTGGCCATAGCTATCATAAAGCAGACTCTAAAATTTAGCTAGGCAACTGCTTAATAGCAGACAGCAGTGTTACTGAGGAAGCGAATACTCTGCACCAAGAGTGATGTTGTACGGTCAGGGGAAACTTGCTAAGAAGGAAATGCAGCAACTCCAGCTGTGCCTTCTGGCTGCAGCTCCAGGCTGAACATCAGGGCTTTTGTGGAAAACACCCTGCAGCCTGCCATCGCAGGCTGACTGGGACATGAGCTCTGCCATCTGTTTCCAGTGCCTGTTCCCCTGGCTGCTGAGTGAGGTTTCCATGAAGCACAAGTGACTCAGAGGGCAGGGTGATGCCTTGCTGACATTACCTCCTGCAGGGCCCTAAGCTCCCATTTGAACATCTCCCCTGGTTGCAAACAGCCTGCTTGTCAAGCACGCCACATCCACTGGCTCCCACCGAAGTTCTGGGTGGTTAGCAGCCTGTGTCAGGGATCACATCCTCCTACTGGCTTGCTCACTTCACATGCCACTCACGGTTGCGGTCCAAAGGCTTCTCATTTCCATCAGGTGGTAAGTATAATTACACAGCTCCTTGCCACCAGTGACATGACACAAGGAAGTTTAATAACAGATTAAAAAAATGAGACATCTATTAGGTTATCAAATTAAATCCAAGTACAGCAAATAATTAGATGCCTCCTATCAACAAGTATCATTAGTTTAATTAGATTGATTTTATTGGAGAGGTTATTTCCCAGTGGAGCATGCGCTTTTTAACCTGCAAGGTGACAATCAGTGCCTGATGATGAAAGGGCAGGATAACAGAGTTCAGTGAAACTCTAGCGATAGAAGGGGATTTACCTCAAAACATTAGCCTCCTGAGTTTAAATACTTAATAGATGACCTAATTCAGTGACAATTCTGGTAATGCAACTCTTTCACAATGGTTATGCAAGTTCTGCTTCCTATTTTCAGTAAGAGGGGCTTTCCTGCAATATTATCACATGGCACACATTCTAAATACCTACAAAACCACACTATGAAGTAGGTTGGTTACTAGCTGATCCAGACAGATAGTAATAAAATTTATTTTATCATTTAACAGAAGAATTACAGTGGTGTAACTGAGAGATTTTTTTTAATGAAATTGTAGTAGACTGAGACATATCTTTTTTTTTACCCTTACAGTTGAAAGAGTTCATAATAAGAGAATATATTACTGAAGTACTTATATATAAGTATACTTCTCAAAACAAGCAGCCCAATACAGCTTGATATGAGCACAGCAGAGACAGTAATAGTATAATACAATAAAAATCATAAATTCAGATATTAGCTATTATTTTGAAGATAGCCAATAGCAAATTCTACAAAACCATTGCTTGATGGGTAAGTCTATGCAAGCGGCAATGTAAGCAAAGTAAGAAGGACATTAAACGTGAATTAATGGCTCCAACTTCCAGCTTTTACCCAGGACAGACTCTGTCTGTGATCAAGGGGAAGATTTCCCAGAAGTGAAAACTGGCTTGGAATAAGTTGCAGGGAGGTCTGAAGGTGTAGGAATACTGTACCCTTGGCATCTGTTATATTAGTATATAGAAATATATTTAAACAAGAGTTTTCTTCTTGTATGTATTATTTAATTAAACCTTAGGAAGCAGACCCCTGCCATCTTAACTTCAAAACATCCCTGTCAGAACATAGATTAAGTACATGACTTTACAATCCCAATGACACTGAATTAATCACTACTTTTGTTACTTTCAGATATGGCTAAAATCAATGGAAAACATCCAAAGCAAAGGCAACACAAGCCTGAAAAAAGTGAAATAACTAGGAAAATTCCTTTCTCATCCTCTAGTCGATGATGGGGAAATAACAGAAAACCTCTGACTACTTTCACAACTAAAATAAGAAGTAGCAATTTCCATATGCTTCACAACAACATTTTGCTACAAATTCAAAATATTTTTTAAAAATATAAAACATTCATTAACGCAAAATAATGCAGGACAGACAAGTCACTTAATCAGAGGCTGAGTGATACTACCAGTAGAAGTAACATCATTCTCCTCCTCATTTGCTTCAAATGACATTGGTAGGTTAACATTAATAGCTGCCCTCAGGTTAGCCCAGAAAAGGGCACGCTTGCTCCTCTCCTTTGGCCACTCCAGGTACGTTCTCTTTGCCATGAGAGCCTTCAGCTTGTGGTACCTCGCGGGGATAATATACTGAGGGATCGGCTCCAGCAAAATCAGGATTAAGCTGTTGCAGTTCTCGCTAAACAACTTGTGATGGGCAAAGTACAGCTCGTAGTGACACCACTCGCTCTGCACAAAGTTGGGAGACAACACAAAGATTGACTTGTAGCTCTTGTCTATGCAGTTAATGATATTCTCCACAATGCTCTTGCCGGGAACAAAGTTTCTCTCGTGCTGGCACAGCTGGATGCTGCCCTCCCCCTTCTCCAGGTTTGGGATCAGCTCGTTCTTCACCCACACGGAATCGCGCTCGCTGTAGGAAATGAAGGCGTGGAACTGCAGGACGGTTTCCCGCTCCTCGGGGCACTCGTGCCAAGCTCTGCGCTTCGTCTGCGTCCACTGCCACAGCATGCGCACGTACCACGGCACGTCCAGGTAGATGCACAGAAAGGCCACCACCCCCACCAGCACCAGCGTCAGCAGCAGAGCCGTCACAAGCAACAGG
>NC_048896.1:72725177-72840676 GCF_011077185.1 Oxyura jamaicensis | reverse complement strand
TATGCCTGGTCATGAAGCTCACCTTGAAAAGGCTCTCAAATTTATTCTTCTGCAAGATAAATGTCTCCAGTTGAATTAATTTATCACAGTTTTGAAAAAGCAGATCTGTTAAATCATTGTTTATAAAATTTATGTATCTAAAGGGACTGTCAGACGAAGGACATAGCATATGTATCATCTCTGATTCTGCTATTGTCAAGGCTTCAATGTTCATGTTTGCCAATATCTGGTACAGGTTATCCTGTGAAAAGTATAGATCTGTGATTAAAATGTTCTTCAGTGCCAGTGCTTTCATGGAAGTACCCGAATACCTGAATTTATAATCTTCAATGTCCGACAATTGCGTAAAATTGTTGATACTGAAATATTCAATGGATGAGTGCCATACAGTCTGAAGAAGTTCAAGAAAAATATTCCAGTCCACTGACATATTTGTCAGCATCAGATTTTGTAGCCTGGAGCCTTTTCTGAAATCAGACAATAAAGTTATTAATTCTTTTACATTGTCATTTGTGATTTGTGACAATGACAGACTTTCTGTAGTATTTTCTATTACAACCCAATTGTAATCAACTTTGGACTGCTGACTATTTTTATACAACAGTGGAAGGCTCATGATGTTTTTGTCAGAACCACCTTCTGGAAAATTATTAGAAACAGATGTAAAGAGTTCATTTTCCACAGAGAGGCTGATACTGTTCCAAAAAGTTAATAAAAAGGGACACTCATAAACAAAAAAGTTCCAGAGATATCTTATATTCTTTGTCATATTGGTTTACGGTTCCTTGCAGATGCTCAATATTTATACATCCATCTTTGTTCTAATCCTGTAACAAAAACAACAAAAAACAGACTGTGTTATTAAGCATCTATCCAACAGCCATCATACACCAATATTTTTAAGGTTCAAATTTTCTGCCTCTGCCTTTGACTCAGAAAGCAATTATTATAAACCTATTATCATTCAAGAGATGTGTTCCCAAATTTATTTAATTTTATTCTTTTAATAATTGTATTTAATTTTATTAAATAATTTTATTATTTAATTAAGACATTCCTTCATTATTTAATTATTATTTGATGGTGCATTTTCATGCTTTATGATAGGATAAGTAGGGGAAAAAAAAAAAAAAAAACAGGAACCATATCTCTCTCCTGCTCCACAGTAGTGTTTTGATTGGGTTAAATAGTGGACGTGATGGAAACACTGGGTAAGATGTTTCTTATTTATTTTTTATTTTATTTTTGAATTAAAACAGAGCAGCACCTTCAGTATTGAATGCCAAACACTTGTATTATTGTCCTGGCAAAGACATAAACCAGTCTCTCTTTATTTCTGTATAACGCTGGTCAGAAATTCCATCTTAGCTGAGGTCTAAATATGGAACTAACTACAATAGAACTGATCTATCTTTCTGGTTTAGCATACTATCGTGTATTAGCATTTCAGTGATTCTGGAATCAGAGGAAATAATCTTTAAAAATACTTCTTCACTGTAAATCTTATTCTGTACATCATACTTCATTTCTCAGTGAAAACAAGTTATCAAAAAAAAGAAAGGGAAAGATAGCAGAGACAGCACAAAACAGAACATGGGCAATTCATACTCTCTGCTGTCATGCTGATAAGCCTTATGGTGGTACTCTATGATTCTTTGTTTCTGTCAATATAGACGAGAATTCATGTCTAGTTTGCAACTGACAGTTTATACCATCGTTACATACAAGCCATACTATTGTCTGTTCCTGACTAAAGAGGTAAAATCTTAAAGAAAGCCCTTGCTTCTATCAAATGTTCACTCTTGTTTTAGAATGTAACAGTTTAACCACCTGAATGTAACACCGACATAACTCTATTATATACAGAATCAGATGCACATTTAGTTAATGTGTAAAAACTGCCATAAATTAGAGCCTGTTATTGGTGAGTATCTCTTCCATTAAATGACAGTACACTGGCCACTGGCATAGTTTGAGTTTTCCTGTTCTGCCTACGTACTATAAAGATTAAGCATATGTTAGAAAGCAAAAGCAGCATTTTACCATAAATTGCATGCCATTAGTCCTCACCACTCTAGTGCAATCACTTGAAGATGAATATATTCCCCAAATGTCTTGATCAAAGTAGCCAAATTAAGTCATATAATGAAGTTGTTTCCTTCCATTTTTTAAATGTATTTAACTATTTACTAAAATGCTTTTTTTTTTTTTTTTTCTGAAACCTATCAAGAACCTATTAGGAAGATGAGATGGCACCCAGAGTGATAACAGACTTCAGTGAAATCCAAAGTGAGTAGAAGTGTTCCATCTATTTATTGCTCATTTTCTGTACTAGTTTTTCTGTTCCAAAGCCATTTGTAGGATTTCTGCAGTGAGAAAATACAAGCGAAATGAATTACTGAAAAGTGAAAGAGAAAGAAAGCCAGTAAATACAAGTGCTAAATTCAGTGAAGCCATTCAGGAACTCAGGAAACTCATACAACCTATCCCACAGACATGAACATTGTAAATGTGTGTGCATTCATCCTTGAGTAGCAACTTCCTATTGCAATACTGATTAATTACTGTAAGATCTATTTTATAGTCAAAATTACCAGTCATAACATGGAAAAACGAACCCCCAACTACTGAGCTTTATCTATTGTGATTCCTACAAAGACAATGCCTTTACTCTTCCACAAGCTCTATTAAAAACAGGTGAATCCTTAGGACTTCTTGAGAGTTCTCAAAAAACACATCTACACATTAATACATTAACCTAAAAGACACCAGAACTACCAGCATGCCCTGATACTTAAATTCTCATCGAAACACCTAAAAATAAGCTTATTGTTTAGCAATACAAACATTTGTCCTGCTATCACCTACCTCAATGGGAAACTTCAGAGCGTTTTGCTCACCAAGTGCTAAGTCACGTCGCTTTGTCCACGTTTGTGAGGCACATTTCTGAGAACTGAGGTTTTACTTCGCGACAGCTCTCCTCAGTGATTCAGAACAACTTTTGTTATGCTTCCTGTGCCAACAGTAAATATTTTTCTTCAGCAAAGGAAGTCTGGTGACAGGAATGATGCTGCAACAAATCCTGGAACTGCAAAAGGGTATGCTCTGCCTGAAAACGAAGCAGCAAAAAGAGGAAAAGGCGTGAGGGACCCGACTGTGACCAGAACCACAAATTGTTTGCCAAGAGCCAAACCACGGCTCCTCCCAGGGCTGCGGGGAGCACTGCAGGGACTTACTGGAAGTTTGCGTACGCACCTCCCAGTTACTTTCGGCTGCATTTCCTGGAAACGCAGCCAAGGTGCGGGGTGTCACCTGAAAGGCTAACTCCCAGCTCTGTAATCCTATCGCCGTATATTTCAGCCCCTTTCTGCCTCCTGAGGCGAGCGGGGCCGTGAGGGGCGGTAACGGCGGCCGGGGCGACTCTCCCCGCGGCGGGGCAGTGCTGCCGGCCCGGATGGCCGCCTGCAGCCCCGGGCGCAACAGGCGGCTGCCTCGGAGGAACATGAGGGAGAAGGACTGAGGGAAGAGCTCTCCCTCCTCCCAGCGGCCCGGCACGGCACAGCACGGCCGGCCCGCGGCCGCCCGGCCATCGCTTCCTCCTCCCCCCGCTGCTGCCGACGTGGCGGGGCGGGGAAGGAGCAGGGGGCGCGCCGGCAAGGGGACTGCTGAGCGGTAAGGAGCGCGGCGATTTCTTGGTTTGTTTTGTTTTCCTGACACTTTCCTGCGGGCTCCTCACTAACAACTCAAGCCCGGAGGAGATTAAACCAGGAGAAGAAAAAAAAAAAAAAAAAAAAAAAAAAAGAGGAAGAAGAAGGGGGAAGCTGCGGGTTTGAGGGAGCGGCTGCTCCTGCCTCGCCCTGCCCGCGGGGGCAGGTGGCAGCTGGCGGAAAAGCGGCCCCGGCGGGGGGCGCGGTGTCGCCGGGGATTGCCCCCGGGGGACAAAACCAAACAAAAAAGAAGTTATCAAGTTATCCCTGCGTGAGGCGGCGCCAGGCGCTTTCGGGGCGGGATGAAACTCCGCGGGCGGCCGCCGCATCTCAGAGGTGCCGCGGAGCCTGAGGGGCTGGTGGTGGTCGCCTAGAGGTGTCCTCGACGCCTTCTTCTGGATCCCTCAGGGGAGAGGGGTCCCTCACGACAGAGCTGTCGCGGTCGTGTCACGTCGGTACAGACCGCAGCGACGCCTTGCCCCAGGGTCAAGCGCGAGTGGACGGCTTCTTGGTTACTGACTGATCTGGGGAGTTTGCTGTTAGGTGTTCCCCAGAGATGGGCCAGTCCTGCCACTACCCATGTGCATGTGTGAGCCCTTAAAATTTGTACTGGCGTTGGGTGTTTGATCATTCGGATCCCATCCCAGTGCAAAACTGTGATACATGTATCTACAGGGTTTACTGGGTTTAGTAGAGGATCCTTGTAACTGACACAAATAGAAGCGTTTTCTTCAGTTGATGCTACCCGTCATACAGAGAGTACTATTAAAACTATGGCAATATTTGCCTACATTAAAGCATTTATAGTATTTGCTGTATTCATAATATAAAACAGCAAATGCTTGGAGCAAATGTAAATATTCTGACTTGTAAATGCATATTTGTTGAAGATAATTAAGTTACAGTGTAAGCTAAAGTAACGTAAGTGGCATCAAGTGTTTATTTATGCTTCTTCACTGATCCTAAATGCTATTCTTGGTAGTGTTCAGACAGCTGCTCTAATTCAAATTAGATAAACAGGCTGCTAAGGCCACAGCTGTACATGATTCTATAGACTTTAATAAAAGGTACTAGTATAAGTACGTGCTTGACAGGCAGGCGTCTTAATAATCCCAGTTATATTCTGCTTTTCACCCTCTTTTCTTGTTTGTCAGTCTCTTTTAGAACCTCAGTCATTCCAACAGGTACAAAGTTCTGGACTGTTTTTAGTTCAAATGGGAGTCAGTGAAAAGACAGCATCAGCAGACAGGGTTGCTTGAGTTTATTTTCTGCCACTCAGCTCAGCATGTAGACAAGACCTTGCAATGACAGCTCTCTGTCAAGGTTTGTCTTTCAAGTACAGTGCCAGGCATACTGTTGTCAACAAGTAAATAGTAGTAATCGCTACTAAAGTCCAGTGCTCTTGGACTCTGCCAGTGCCGCTTCCTAATCAGCTGCAGAGCTTGCTCCGTGGCCATTTCTTTCTCTGCGTGGATCCTTAGTGCAATGATTAAAATGTTGTGGAAAATGCTTGGAAATGCATCAATAACTGTACCGCATGTAAGCTTACCTTGGCTTCAGAATTGAAGTTTAATCACACAGCTTAATTCCAGAACTGATGCCTGACATTTTAGGAACAGGTGAGAAGTGCTACCCAAACAGTAAGCCTTTGAGATAAGCAGTACAGACTCTGTGAGCGGTAAATGTTTCCTATTTATGAATTGGCTGCAGGGACCATGGCCTCATGTGTTTTCAAATTATGTCCCATCTCCAGTATATTAATGTTACTGCAGCTTTTACTGGTGCTTCTTTCAGCTCTTTGGCATCTTCCTCTCAGTCGGTCAGAAGATGATAGGAACATGTGTAAATGGAGGTGATGAAAATAAGAGCAAGAGCTGCTTGGCCATTATGATCTAGAGCCATTACAGCTCAGATTATCACATTTTCCACTGTCCTGTGTATACACCTAATAAGGAACATAGGAATTAACCATGTGGAAGCTCTTATAGTTCACTTCTCCAGGCAACTGAACATCCTTTCTTCCTCAACAAGAAGTATTTTGGAAAACAAAAGAAAAATGCTGCTCTTTCTACTTGAGTGCAGTCCTGCAAGGTGAATCAAGTATTCAAAGTATAGTCGCATCAGGGTCAACATGCTGTATGTACCACAGGGCTCTGTGCTTTAGGAGACCTTACATCAAGGCTATGTTGTTTTTCAGCAGTAGCTCCTGGGAAACACTCCATATCTTACGATCTTTCATCTAAAAAGACTTAATTTATTTTCTGTATTCAGAATTGAAAATGTCTGAAGACTTAGGTGATGGCATCCCACCTGAAGAAGAACCTGAAGCAGTGGAAACGCCCAGCAATGATGTATTGCCTCATGAGTCAGTACCAGACCCTGTGGAGGCTGAGATCTTGCCTACGTCTTCACACAATGAACATGGACAGGCTGCTCAGAGTGCCAGTAATGGACAGAAAGGAGATGTATTTATTAATGAAAATCCTTTGACTGAAAGCATAGCTGAAAATCTGCCTTCCAATGGAGAGGTGGCTGAAGATGTGCCCACTGAGTGCAATGAGACTGTAAGCCTTGATGCAGAACCGGAGTCTGAAGAAACACTACCTGAACAAAGCAGTCCAGTGAGTGCTATTTTCATTTCCATAAATGTTCTCCCCCTCCCTGCTCTGTAAGAACAGAATTTTATAAAAATATGTATACTGCTATTTACAAAAACCTAAGGAGTTACATACAGAGAACCTGCATGGGAATAAAATCAGTTAGACTGCAGCACCAAGCTTTTGGAAACAAGGAACAGTTGAGTTTCTCTTTACAGTATGATGTTAATTTGGTCTCTCTAGCTTGGTTGCAATTAAACTGTGCCAGGGCCTGTCTTACTAAGAATCTTGTCCATTTTGAATAGATACAATACTCCTATGATTTTGTTCTGTTTCAGTTTTCTGTACAAATGTGCTTCATTCAGTTCACAGAATGAACCTAGAAGAGGTCCGAACTTAAGCTGCATGTGCAGCATTGAGACTTTTGCTTTCTGATTTTCAAGACATTTGCCTCACACAAATAATCCATCTTTCACAAGACTCACTGAAACTGGCAATCTTTGTTCTAGGCTAGTAGTGTTTGATTTGTGATCCTCTAACCTCTGGGAGTCTTAAGCAATTGTAAGAAGTTCATTAAAACAGAAAAGTGCTTTTTTACAGTCTACATGACATTCAATGCACATGATGACATAGCTAAAGATATTTATATCCGCTGGAACATTTTCAGGTATCCACAAATTGGAAAAGGTTCAAATGCACTTGCTTAGTCCCTCTACCAGTAACAGGGCCCTGCCTCCAAGACATTACAGGGAATGTACACAGCGCACAGTGCAGAGCTTCTTGGGATACTTCAGCTTTTGTTCTTGAGTTAATTGTGCAGAGGCAATAAGTTACTTGCAATTGAGACAAGAGTTTCTTAATGTGACTTAAATATGGAGTAGTGATAGTTGCTCAATACCACACATTAATGGAAGAAGGTGGGCAGCACATCTTCTCTCTGTGTTTTGATTGAACACAGTTGTTAGGATTTCTCTCTGCACATCTACTGGGTTACACTTATGAGGAGGCAGGCAGAGAAGCCTCTCGCTCTGGCTCCCCATGGAACAAAGAAAGGAGATGGATGCCTGCCTATCCCAAAGAATAATCACAATACATTTGCATGGGTTTATAAGATCAGGTGCCCAAGGAAATATTAGGATATCCATAAAGACGTCTCTAGAGTTCTATGCGCTTTCAGGAATAGGTGTTTTGAATTAAGCGTCCTATTTTGCTTTCTTGTGCATAGAGATTTGAATTTCACATAATACCCAATCTAACGCTGTCTGTAAGTGATTAGGATCCCACTAAGGACCTGTTGCTCTTTTAGGAATGAAAAAAAACTTTAAAAATCTGGCTTCTAGTGACCAAACTCTGAGCATGGAGGCAATATAAATCAGTCATTTTAGTAAAACTAGAAAAGTGTATGTCTGCCCAGGGACAGTATATGTGAAATAAGCTAAAATGACACTTCACTGTGACACCTAGTTCTTAACTAATCCTCAGTACAGACACTCTTATTTCTCATTGCGGTTGTAGACACATGTTCACTCTACAGTCAGCCCTTCCCAGTTGAATGTTGCAATTCCTTAATTAGAAGTTACTGTGCAACAGCAGGTCTTGCAGAACCCATTACGGGACCTTTCAGCTCAAAGCCTGTGGGGTTGGTTTAACCCACTACAGAAGATTTTGAATTAGCCTACATGACTTTGTATTGAAATAACTAAATGATTGGTGTCACAGATTTCGGAGTGAACTTGATGACCATAGTTTCTTCCTGGAGGGAAAAAAAGGTGAGGTGAGAACAGTAACAGTCCTGCACTGTAATAAAAATGATACCTCTATGCATGCACTACTTTGCACAAAAACTTAAGCATCTCTTAGAGGAGCTAGTGCCAAGTTTTTGTCAGTAGTCATTCAGGGCTATTTCTCTGTATATTTTTACTCTAAAGAATCATCCTTCAGAAGGCATCACTGTGATAACATGACTTTTAGATAGTAAAGTAATATATTTGTTCTTGTAGGCCACAGACTCCTCATCTAAAGCAAGTAGATGGGGAGCTTGGGGTACCTGGGGCAAGTCTCTCCTGTCATCAGCTTCTGCCACAGTGGGTAAGTGTTTAGTCAGTAAGTTATAAGGAAATAAAGCATAATTTTAATGTGCTATTAGACATGTTAATGTCATATCTTAAAAATAACATCTAAAGGCAAACTGCTTGTCTTGATTAATAAGATTTGTAGACAGTTTTCTCCTGAAAGGCTTGGCAAGCTGATAGCGTGCCATGAGATTTTTAATAGGATGAAGGACTTCCCTAAACTGACAAGGCATGTAAATACTTCTCCAGGTCAAATTATGGAAAACATAATAGGTTTGTTAGTAAACTGAGTGATTTATCGTTGTGTCTGCCTCACAGAAAGGATGCATAGTATGATGAAATGACTATCAGTTGTGGGTTTTGAAGTCGAAACCTTCCATCCCCAAATCACACACATGCGTATTTGTGGTTTATGCATTATGGCTTCTAACTGTACAATGTGAATTCACTTCTTATAAATTATTCTGGCTCTCACTGACACACAGTGAAGCTGGTAATCTTACCACACCAGAGTTCAGGGAGTGAAACAGCATATCAAAACATGGATCCTGTACTGCCTCTCCCTATATGCTCATTTCCAACAGTATGTTAGCCCGAAATGTACTTGTGAAGACTTCAGGTAAAACTTAATCATTATACCCATTAAAAGCTCACACAGACAAGAAGTGAAGCATGCAATAGATAGCAGGAAATTGTTTCTCAAAAAACAGCTACTAAGCTGTTAGCTAATGAGTTCTCATCAAGGATCCACAAAATACCTTCAAAGGATGAACCTTGGAATTAAAATTAATCACTAGTTACTAAAAATAATGGATTCAATGGAGTTATGGGGTTTGTGATCCCATATAAGGTTAAATAATTCTCCTCCTAATCCTTCTTTGTTCAATGGGCAAAAAAATATTTCTGTCTGTTCCTCAGAGAAGGAGGGAAGTTCCCTATCATCTCTTCGTTCAGTAACACCCACACTCAGGGGTTCATAATTATCTTTTCTCTCAGACAGTCCAACAGTTAACATGTCTAATAAACTTAGAATGGGTTTCTAAGATGTCTTTAAACTGCTGTAAATAAAGGCTCCTAGTGAAAGGGACAGGCCTGCTCTGCGCTACCAATGTATTTCTCTTTCTCGTATGCTGACGATAGCCTTTGTGTAGCAATGTGGGGAGCTGGTTTCTGGGACTGATTTTTGAAAAGTACAGATGAAGTGAGAGCTGGTTCTTCACATGGATTAATTTGCAAATAATCACCTAAATGCTACATACATAAAAGATCATACAGATGGGGACAAGGACAGCATAACTACCTGTGGAACTGCGTGTTTGTATTAAACCATAAAGTTCAGTGCTTCTCTTTAAGACTTGTAGAAGGGTCTGTGTGTTGAAAAATTTGCTTATTTTGTTCCCAGCACCATTAGTAGGTGTAATAAAAGATGCTGCTTTCACAGATCTCTATGAGCCTTGCGTCTCGTACATTCTCAACATAACAACATAGCTACAACAGCATTCTGAAAAGAATTTGGCCTGGTGTAAATAACAAAAGAGGTAAAGTTATGTGCGTGAAAGTAATTCTGCAGTTCATCAGTTGAAATTGTAATGGTGATGGATTAGTTCAGTTCATTTTTATAGCTGAAGCAATGGGTTTTCTGGAACAGAGCTCTTTCAGGTGAATCAGTTTCACCTATGAGATAGTCCCAGTTATAATCTGCTCAGGTTTTGCAGTAAGTAGTAGTATATCAGATGGAAATTCTAATGTTCCTTGTGAGTTCTAATATTATTTGTTACCAAACGGGTATTGTTTTTGCAGGCTTTCAGTGGCAATCCCACTTACTGTGTCTTCTGTTTCTTAGCAGTCTTGGCTTCACAGAGCAATCAGTTTAATATCACAAAGCGTATACTTTTTCTGTGGAGCAGCATGGATATTTTCTTGCAGAACTGACACAAGCTTGCCTGAAAGTGATGAATACTGCTGGAAATGGTTTGGGAGACAAACAGTAATGTGCATTATATCCCCTCCATCCTTTCTTATTGCCTAATAAGCAAACAAGACATACTATTTACAGCTGTTTGCTGCTTTTGTCTATGAAAGCTGCTGCCAGCATTGTATATCTGTGAATTTCCATGGACTATTTTATGATATGATCTTTTTTTTATAGGCCATATAAAGTATTGGTTCATATACATTTAAAAACTCATGCTTAATTGACATTAAATATCACGTGACTGTATCAGCGGTTACTAATTTTCACTTAGTATAAATATGCAAACAGTTTTGTTGTCTAGGCAGTCTGACTTGATAAGGTTGTGATGTCTATTTAAAATTGGCATATGATCACCATGTATATAATATATTTGCAGCATTTATGTTATTTTAAAATGAGCACAGTTGTAAGTAACAGTTCAAGTTGCAAAGGATTATCCACAAGCAGAAAAGAAAATGAGAAAAAAATAAAATTATTTTAACCTGTCAATTATTGCAACTGGGAAGGAGTCTAAAAAATGACGTGTAGATACACACCAGCACTTCTGCTGTTTTCTCTTCCTATTTTCTGGAATTTACAACTTAGACTTCCTGACCCCGGGGTCAGGGTAGGATTGAGTTCCCATATCTAATAACTGTGGATCTAACTTTTCTGTATTAATTTATTAAATAAAATAGGCATTGAATGAAGCAGAAAACAAATCGACATTCAACTATCCTATAGTCAGATATACTAGGTCTCTCTGTTCTTCTTTATAAGATATTCTAAGGCTGATATGGATACTAAGTCTTAATTAACAGCATTTGAATTTATTACTTGGGTTGCTAAATCAAACATTTTAATACAGTTCACAGAACCCAAGATAACTTAAAATGCTGTATACGTAAATCTTGGATTTGCTCTAGGAAATGAATGCAGCAAGTAATAGTGTATATTCCTGATATAGAGGGCTTATTTCCTGGTAGTATGTTATGGAAATTCATGTTTGATCCTGTAAAGTATTTTCTGCCTGCCACTGTAATAGGCAGGATGTTGGGCTGGGTATACCATATATCTGATTCAGTAAGAAACAGAGAGAGAGGAAAAAAAAAAAAAAAACTACTGGGAATTTCTATAAGCTTTCTTCTTTTTATTAAATATTTATTATTTCCCTCAGAGTTACTCTCTTTAATATCTGAGCAATTCAACCAATATCAGAGCAGCTTCATCTGCTGTTACACATCAGAAAATGGATTTGCCATGATCCAGTCCATTTTGCTTATTGCTTTAGTGCATGGTATAATGGTATGAGTAAAGCTGCTTTTCTGGAATTAGACTTATCAGCAACACCTTCAGTATGTGATTTTTCTGTCTGTCATTGTTTTTTATAGCACAGCTGCATGACTTCTGAAACATGACAAATATTTACCGTTCCTTTTATTTTTTTTGGAATTGTGCAATGTAAAAATATCAGAAACAATTTGTGATGGACTAGATAACATATTAAAGGCCTAACCAAATACTTTCCTTTCTCTTTAAATCTAAGCTGAAACGGTTATTCAAGGATCCCAGTTGCATTATTCATCAAACCCTGATTTAGAGCTCCCAAACAGATTAGCATTTTTATTGCATGTCTATGTTTAGCATTGCTGATTTTAGTTTCCAACAATAGTTTCCATATAATTTTATCTTCTCTCTCTGTAACTAACTGCATATGTAGCTACTGATTGTTTTGGTGATGGTTTTGTCTTCTGGACAAAATGTCTGTTGTCTTTAAAGTGACTGACGTTTTTTGATCGAAGCCCCTTTCCCTGGCATTCGTGCCTGTGAGAGGCTGATGGGATCCTCCTCCACACAACTGATAACGCAGCACCTTTGGGAGTAGCAGCAGTCACTGCCTGAACCGTGCTCAGTGTCTGACACTAGGTGTCACGCTAAGAAAGTTATTGAATCTGCCTTGTTACTGAGGTGAAGAGGGGTCGTTTTCTTTTTAAAGATGTAAGAAGATTGGCTTTCCCCTTTGTGAAACCACAGTGGAGCAGATCCCCTGAAATAGTTCCTGGGACGATAGAATGGGAGAAGTAAGCTCAGTGTGATCTGGAGACAGAGCTTGTAGTTATTGTCATCTTTTTACCCTCTTTCTTTTAAACTGTATTGCTTACTAAATCAGCAATTATACAGTCCAGTGTTTAAGTAACAGTGCTGATGAAACTCTACCACGGGGTTCCTGCTGCAAGCTAAGCCCTGTGCAGTCCTGCACCTCTCCCCTCCTTGCATGTTTTTGTCCTCCTCCATGTGCCAGCACTCCTGCTTTTCTGAGCACCTGGTAATCCAGTTCAGGAAGCTAAATCGGCATACAAATAACCCCAGAGGAAGGAAAAATCAATTTTCTGCCTCTTTAGTTCCTTGAACCAATTTGCTGTGGAATGAGATAAGTGCCAGGGCAAGCAGAAGGGACAGACAGGAGCAGGAGATCCCTCACCAGCACCAGGAAGCCATTAGGTCAGCCTAGCAGTGACATCAAACCTTAAGCCCCAAGGCTTAACTGGGGCAAAATGTATTCTCAGTCTGTATTTGAAACTTGTGACTTTTTAAAAAAACAGCTTGTGTGCTTGAAAACTTGCCTGTTTGTTGTTTTTTCTTTCCAACTAAGCGAATCTGCTGGTTTAATGAAAGCTGCTACCTTCCTACAAGCCTTGCCTTTCACATGCTAGATTCTTTTATATGGGTGAATTATGCCTTCTGTATATTTGCGGAAGTTACAGCACTTAACAGGCTGCGTTTCCCAGGAAAGCCTGTTCTATATCAGCCTGTCCTATGATTCTGTATCATGTTGTACACATGTGCTTCACTCCACGTAAGTTTGCATGTTTTGTTTTTTGAAACTCCAGTGCCCTTGATAAGGCTGTCATCTGTCATTGCCTCTAATACAACAGAAATAATAAAAATAGAGCCCAGCTAGTTAATTCACATGGTCTGAAATTCGTACTATAAAGCTGCATAATTCATCTCTTTAATGCATTGCTTTAATTATATGCTGGTTTCTTGATAACTTTGTGTTTATGTACATTTCTCATCTAGCTCATCACCTAGCAGAACAACGCACAGAAATACCCAACACCCGTGGTTTTCCCCATATGCTGAAAACTTCGTTTTCCAGTCCCTCTGTATGAGGGAAGGAAATGTCACTTGTGAAGTCACTTTGTTCATGAACTTGGGTACTATTACACATGGATATGTCTATTAGTCAGCATTGCATAGCTTAAATTTAAATCTGTGCTGAACAGAAATGCAAATGCTTCAGATAATGTCAAGCTGAAGCATGGGAATGATGCGAATATCATTTCCATTCTCTACAGGTTCTATTCCCCTGTTACGAAATGAAGAGTTCCATAAAAAACAAAGGCTGAATGTTATGCCTTTATTTTCTGCGGTCATAAAAAAGTAGTTAATCTCTTCCAAAGACGTATTTTTTTCACTGCATAATTCAATTTTTCAGTTAATGAAAGTAAAACTATTTTTGTGCCTGAAATCACATGGTGGTCACTCAGCTATTTTGTGGATAGCACATTACAGCTGCAGCAAGCCCCTTTTACAGATCTTCCTTTTTAAGAATCCTGAGTGCAAGTAACAGATGTGAGGGATTGTAGACGTGCTTTCAGGGACTGCAGTCCCATTTGCTTCCTTTATGTCTTTTAACGTGGGCTTATGATGTACCAGAGGTTGAGAACCAATAAAGTGTTGTAACAGCCTTCATGCCTATTGCTATATTATTAAAGCCTTTTATCAATTCCAGTAAGGAGATCTGAAACTAGTCTCATTTATGGGCTTAATTGGAATTCTTTCTGATTTAGAGACTGGATGGCATAAGTATTATAAGAATCTAGGCAGTGGATTTGTTTTAACTGCAAGGAAGGTAATCTTGCTAAAGAACCTGAAGTGAATGGAGTGCCAGTTGCATGGCCTGAAAGTGAGCACAATGTGGTCCCACTTCTTTAATGCATGTAAGAGAGTCCAGCTGCCTTTTCCACATATCTATATGCATATAGTGGAGTGTTTCCTTCCACCAGTGTTCAGGTTTCTCAGTTTCTCTGTCAGTTTCAGAGGCTAACTGAAGGCCTTAATCTTCAGCTTGAACTAGGAGAAGCTTCATTCGTTTTACTAGATTAAATTTCAATCGGTGATTCGTCAGGGCAATTCGTCAACCCCAATGGCACAACACAGGTTACAGACTGTGGTAGCCAGAGACAAAATTGCAAACTCATCCTCCCTACCTGTACCACGAAGCATGGAGTCCACTTGCCTGGGAGTGCCAGATTGACAAGGCATGGAGATTCCTGCAGGAATGGCTGAGGTTTCAGATGTGCTGAGCCACCCTCCAGAGGGGTTTGTCTGCCTCTTGCAGCTCTGCAGGGAACCCAAAGCTGCTCAGCTGGGAGGCGGAAGATGAGAGTGCCTGAAGTGAAGTGGGATGTGTCTGATTAAAGCATTTGTGATCGCTGCGATTTGGCCTTGGGCAGATCAGGCGAGCTCAAAGGTAGGCCATTATTTTAGGAAGTGCTTGCACTTTCATTTTTCAAATGAAAGATTTTAGGGAGTGCTTGCAAAAGCTACCTTTTCAAATGAAAGATTCCACCCAGCAAGCTAAACAACAATGTTCTGCTGAAATTACCAGCCAATACAACAATAAAAAAAAAAAAAGTCATCATGTAGGCAAGAAAAACAAAACCAACAGCACAGAAAAACAAGAAAGCATGTGGTTTTCTTCTTAAGCAAGCACCCGTAGCTCTTTCACCTCTGCTGTTCAGTTGAGTAAGTGGGGGCATCTGAGGTGCCCCTAAGTTGACGATAGCAGTTCAGTTGTTACCACACCCAGTGTAAGAAAAACAGTGCGATGCTATCTCTAAAATGTGGGCTTATCTCCCATAACCCCTTTTATTTCTGTGCTTTTTGAAATCAGAGATTATTATTTTCATTCCCAACGAAGCATGTTCTACAGCATTTGTGCAAGTATGTCTATCTAACAGTGCTGCATTGTTTCACCCGCAGTATTCTGATTTCATCTGGTTTTGTTGTTGCAGTCAAAGATATATGCCATGCAGCTTCGTTCAGCAAAAGCATTCCTAGTTGACCTGAAATATTTTCTTGTCATTCTTGTGCATGTAACCATAGGCTTGAAAATGCTGCCTAAGTCTGCAAATTGTAGTACAGCACCGGTATGAATGCAAATCTTCCTGAAGGTATAAGCTCATCTGCAAATCCATGAGAGCCAAATCACAGAATGTTAAAAAAAGTAAATAAAACCAATGCATTTTTATATACAGAAAGAGATGAAGAATTAATCTGAAAATCATTAACTTCATCACAAACACTTGAGAGGAAATTTTAGCCTAATACAGCTAAATTTTTATTGCATTAATATCTTGTTATCAAGTCAAAATCTTTAAGCAGTTTATGTCCATGGAAAGAACGGAATGCTTTTGCTCATTTGAAAAATGTGACCAGGGGAAATGGAAAGGAATGTGACACCAAGTATCTTTTACATCAGCTTTAAAGCACAATTAATAGTTATTTACGTGAGTCTCAGGAAACTGATGAGTAAATAAGTGACTGAAGAATCTATTCGTGCAAATATTTTCACTGAGCCAATTAAAATGTGCAGGAGGTTGGGATTAGACAAAGTGGTACTCCGCTCTCCAGTATTTGCATTGGAGCAGATCTTACAAGAGGCAAATTATCCAACAATGATTTATATTGCTGTGGCAGATAGCCTTGCATGTCCTATGCGGTTGCAAGACATGAGATGAAATAGGCAAAGGCCGTATTTTCTTCAGACAGGTAAGAGCATTTAAGTGCCTTGTTTCTGTGTTTCAGAGTAAAACATCAGCACTCCGTGTAATTTATACTCTCATATGGAAAATCACTTGTTTCTGCTGGTCTGTTCCTTAGGGAACATCTGTTCTTTACTTTGTGTTTTCCTGCAGATACTCCAATTTACTTGTATGTCATCTTTCAGTAGAGCTGCTTCACATATGGTTTCTGGAGTATATTTATTATCGAATCCGTAGAGCACCTGATACGCAACCCATCTGGCAATCACAGCATTATAAATTTAAGCTTTCCTTCTTCCTACTCCATTCCAAATAGTTTTGATGCATCTTTTTAAATCAGATTTTCAAGAAGCATATTTGTATGACTGTATATATGCATACATCTATACATATGTTGGTACATATATGAATATTTATATAGAATATAAAATAGTTCAGTTGGAAGGGACGTACAAAGATCATCAAGTCCAGCTGCTTGACCACTGGCAAATGATAGGCTGTTTTGCTGTAATTAACCCAAAAAGATCTTTTGAACTTTCCTAATAGGAATTGCACACAATTGTGAGGAAGTTTGGACAACTTGTGATGAATTGTTACACTTGGCTTGCTGCCGTAGATGTCTAAGTGTCTGCCTAAGCATCTGTGTTAATGGCTTTATTGAAATTATTTCTGTAGCTACAGTTCAGTTTAAGGTAGAGAGACAAAGAAGGACTGGATCATCAATAATACTTCTAAGTAGTTAGGACATAACTCTGTGTTGCCCCACTGCTGGAAATGATCAACTTCACAAGCGATGCAGTAACTGTGTACCATGCAAGACCCAGGAAAATAGGGTCACTGAAGCCATTTCATTTTGTGTTGGAATAAACAGGAGGGCTTGCCTGGCTCGCTGGTTACTGACGGCAGTCAGCTGATGTGCAGAAGCTTCCAGCTAAGGCAGGTGTGCTAGCTGGATCATTTGTGATGAGATAAGCACATCATGAGCATGACTACTTAGGGTTATATCCAGAAGCAGAATAGGCAGGCAGTTTCAGGGTATTCTTTTATTAAAGGCAGCATTTTTCAGCTACAGCTGATGCAGATGATGAAGCCACTGCCTCCTTTTGCTGACCACCAGCCAATCTCACTCTGCCCTATAATGGGATATTAGCAGTCCGTGTAATCTGCTCTTGGAAATTCTGTGTAGAAAAGCAGGAAAGCAACCCTTTTATGCCAAAATGATTCAGATAAAAACACTAATGACATAAGTACATTCTTTACATAAAACTAGACCATTTTAGTAGAACAGAGTTAGGGAGTCACTACGTATGCATTTGCACAGAGGACACAATCTCTACAGGAGGTTGTCCACCAGTGGAAGAATAATTCTGTGTCACCTAACACCTACAGACTCTAAAAGGCGTATTTAAACAGCAGCTTTGTTGATATACGCTTCAAATTTGACTTCAAATTAGAAACTGAGAAACATAAGTCATGAAATATCTTTGAGAACTTGGGTCAATGTTCCTAAAGTACTTAGTGAAGAATACTGAAGAACAGATTTCTCACCTCAACCCTGCAGTCACTCACAGTTCGTAAAGAGGCAGATAAGGTTAATTGTTCTGGACCTCTGAAAATGAAGTAATGCCAAACCCTATGGCATTATGAGGATTATTAAGTTCTCTTTAAACTTTCTAATGGAATATTCAGCATTTTGAAAAGTAAGGAACTAAATTAAACTTACTTGTGTCATTGAAACAAGTTTTCATAGTAGAACAAGTGAACTATTAACCTAGAAAATAAGTGAAACAAGTGAGGTAGGTTTAATACTTACTCTGATTATCTTTTTTTTTTTTTTTTGGTGATCATTCATGGAACATAAGGATGCTTCACAATGTTTGGAATCAGTGTTCAAATCACGTAATCTAAAGCATGTTCTTGCTGCAGGTCATGGGATAACAGCAGTAAAGGAAAAAGCAGGAAGTACCCTGGGAATTCATAATACAAGTTCAGCATCTTCAGAAGCAGCAGAGCATCCTGCAGCTGAAACATCAATTATACGTAAGTTCAAGTTCACTGAAATCTTTGACATTCGTTGACGCTGCCAGATAAATACAATTCAGAAATTTTAAGATTTTGATCACTGGATCCAGTTTACTGTAATTTTTGACTCATAGGGGTGAAAGAAAACTGTAGCTTGCTCTTTTTTTTGTTGTTAGAAGCAGAGGATTCTCTGGACCAAAGCTCTTCTGAGAATATTCCTTCTTCTCCTTCATCTGGATCCCGTGGGATGTTGTCAGCTATTACTAATGCTGTACAGAACACAGTGAGTCATTTTAGCAGGCCTCTCTCCTCTAGGTATTTTTCATCATTTTTAGGTGTAACTTCACTGCAGGTGACATTTAACAAGTGGAGTTTGTTGGGTTGTAGGTCTTGGTAAAAACAGTTCTGTAGTAAGTCTGTTTCAGGTTTCTTCCACTGAAATTGAAATCATTAGCCAATGAAAATTCTTCAGTGTAGCTGAAAAATTTTGAGTGAGGTATACTTCTAGTGTGAAGACACGGGAAAAAACAACTGCATTTCTATAGACAGTTCCAGAGTTACTACATGTCAAAATTTTAGAAATCAGTTAGATAAGGCAGTCTCATCCTATTCATGATAGACTTTGGCTCCATATTTTTCTTACCTAAAATATGTTTCCACAGACTAGCTGCCACTTAAGATAAAATAAAAGTGGTATTACTCTTAAAATTTGCATTAGCAACAGGTGTTACATTTCTTCTCATGTGAGTCTTTCAATTAATCGCAAATATTTGTGTGGTTAACTTTTTTCATTTTGAAAATGTATTCAGAACAAAGTAGCATAATTTTATGAGCATATAAATCCTAATGTTAGCTAAAGCAGAGAAAATCTAGGGAGCTGAATGTTCAAAGATGGTATCAGCAAAAATAATACTCTTTACGGTTCATATTGGCATAAACTAGAAAGGAAATAACCACATTTCGTTATTTTATACAGGGGAAAAGTGTATTATCTGGAGGCTTAGATGCTTTGGAATTTATTGGAAAGACAACCATGAATGTCCTTGCAGAAAGTGATCCTGGATTTAAGAGAACAAAAACACTGATGGCAAGAACAGTTTCTCTGTCTCAGGTTGGATTTATTTTAATACAGCTCTGTCAGTGCGGTTTCAGATTCTTTTTGCAGAATTTTGCATGCCTCAGGGAGCGGCTTTATTTATTGCAGTAGATACTGGCTAGGCTGACAAAAATAAATATTATGCTTTGTGTTTGCTACAGTTTCTTTTTCTTCACAGAACCACAAAAGATGATGTAAAATCATCCTTTCTCCTTAATTATGTGAGGAATAGCTGATTCTGATGAGGTAATATATGTGGTAATAAATTATTATACTCTGGAGAAACAATCAAATTGTTAGTGGTTTTGTAACAGCTGTAGATAGATGTCCTCCGGCATAAACATCCCTATACTAATTTCCCTGGAAATGAGTAATACTGGAATATAACGTATGTTTCATTAGGAGTTAAAGCTGGGAAAAGTTATATCTTATGTCCTTTTAAACTAAATGTACCCTTAGAGAGGAGTCAAGTCATGACTTGTATCTTTAAATGTTCAGAGATATGGTGATAATAGAACACACATATAAGTGCTGCCAGTACAAAATTATTTTAGTTCGCCAGGCACTGAGGGGAGGGAGGCTGTGGAAATGAATATACACGGGGGAAAAAAAAAAAAAAAAAAAAAAAAAAAAAACAGCTTTAATGAATTTTACCACACTTACCACCCAGTAGAAAGTAGTAAGGGATCTCTCCTTTGATGAGATGCTTAATCTTTAGTATCAGTCCCTGTAAATTGATACAGACTACTGCTGTTGTGGTAGGCCAAAAGCAAATAACTCTTGTACAGAATGTTATTGTAATTACACATAGTACATATGTCAGCTGCAGCAGCACTCTATTTTAAACAGTCACCAATAAGAAAGTGGAAATGCATGCAGGCATAGCACACTGCAGTCTCAGCATCACAGCTGAAGTCTGCACTGCAGTGTGGTTCTGAGTGTGTATGTCCAATTCTGTAACGTTAGCCGTTGTACTAAGGCTTAAGCTTGTAGAGCATGTTTCATGGAAGGCATCCATCCCAAAGCACTTCACAAGGTAATAGCATTAGATCTGCAATAATGAAAGTGCCTCCTGCTCTTTATAGAGACTGGAAAATTTTATCTATCTGGGAAAACTAATCCAGATCGTAGGATTCACGTATTTAAACACAGGGCTGCTTATACAGGTGTATTTGATACCATATATGAAATGCTGTCTGTATGCAAAACAATGGAATTTTGTTGTTGACTTAACTGGGGCATGAATTTGACTTCTTTTTATAGTTTCAATATATAAAATGATTTTAAACACATGAAAATTAAGGAGACGAGTGGGATTGTCAAATTACTCAAAATCAAACTTAAAGAATGGTTAAAATAAGCCTGATACGATGTAGGAGAGATCTTTCAGAACCAATAAAAATATAACATTATAAATGATCAAGTTCCAGTGCCCTAGCCATGCCCAACGCCTTGTAATTTGTTGCTTTGCTGTACCTGTAGTGACTAAATCAGGTTTGGGCTTTGAGTTGGCCTGTAAGCAGTCTGAGCCATTCTGCTGACTATACACATAGTCAGGAACACAGGGTTAAAATGAGCCTCTGACAATACCTACCTAGCAATATGTGTGAATCCACCCATAAAATCAGATGCAGAAAGTTGTATAAATCAGTTCTCATGGGTCTCATAACATAGTGCTTCCTTTTAGGTGATTTGTACATAAAACTTTATGTGTGATTTTGAAGGTGGAGACTTTGAAAAATCTGTCATCGTAAGAGTTATGTAACAAATGAATAACTGAAGACGATATAGAAATTTTTGAATGATGGAACAGTGTAAGCGGTGTGAGTTTGCCTGTAGTTAGAGGCTTATATGTGATTTAAGATGCAGTTGAGGTGAATTTACCAGCTTTACGGTGGCAAATTCATACAAGCGGCCAGGCCTTACTGGAAATTCTGCTGTATAAGAAAATCACCCCAAAATAGCCCCAAGTATTTGAAGTATAGTTTTGCCTCACTCTTGGAAAAGGCATCCCTAATCAGTCAGATCTCTTTTGTCAGTCCTGCTGTCACACAAAACTGATTTCAGTATCTACTAAAAATACTTTATGTATGTAGGAAATATTTACGTAGGTACATTACTTATGCAGGTAGGTAGGTAGGTCCTGAAAATAATACTCTTCCCATTTTGTCTTTAATGCGCTGTATGAAACAGTCCTTTTTATTTTTCTTCCGTTGCAATTGGTGGCTAGATTTATGAGATAGTATTCATAGCTGATATTACTTCTGAAAACATGAGGTTATTTGTTTGTTTATTGTTTTTTAAAAAAAGGTTAGTGATTACTGTTGGGAAAAAGAATACTCAGAATACTACTTAAATATTTTATTAGAGAAGTTTATCAAAAAAAAAAAAAAGTTAGGTATTTCAGCTCTGGAATTTCAGTTCTCTAGGTGTGATATAGTCCCAAATTTTATTACTACCTTCTAAACAAGCAGAAGCAGAAAGTAATAAAATGTCATACCTGCAGCACCAGCAATAAAACAACAGGAATGATGTCTATTTTTGCAGCTGTTACGAGAAGCTAAAGAAAAAGAGAAACAGAGACGGGCCCAGCAAGTTACAGTTGAAAGGACAGCACATTATGGACTGCTTTTTGATGAGTTCCAGGGTTTGTCTCATCTTGAAGCTCTGGAAATCTTGTCAAATGAAAGTGAAACCCAGGTACAGTATGCAGACTGGATAAGTCACAATGGCTGGTAAAAAAATAAATGGTTCTTTACATTAATTTTGCTATGAAGTTGCATGTGCAAACGAACAGAAAGTTTTCCATCAGTTTCAGAGAAAGCTGAATTGGTCCCAGGGGCAAGACTGTGGCTTCAGGAAATTCATCTCAATACACCTAGAATTTAACTCAAAGATTAGTTCAAAAGAAATAACTTCACAACTGAAAGTGATTTTTGTTAAGATCATGCATAGTGTATATCTTTCAGCATGTAACACTGAAGATGTCTTTTCAGAATTTGCAAGGAGGTTCAAGTCTTTTGGTTTGTACCAGGCACTGATACTTATACTCAGGTATTTCAGACCTACTACACTTGGAAGCTAGTGAATTAAAATTAATTCCAGATTAATTATTCAAATCCTGTCTTCTTTTTGTGTTGGTTTCTAAATTTACCGAAGACTACCCCAGGAATAATTCCATTACTGGAAGTGTAAAAATGCTGCATGTCTCTCCAAAGAACATGCTAAAGCTACTGACACCTATGTGATACATATATTTTTTAATTTCAGCTGCTGAATTACTGACACTGCTTTTAGTTCAGTAGAACACTGACAGTATATTACTAGAACATTTTAAAATGCATCAATGGTTTTGTACTGAAATATTTTTCTGAATAAATTTCTTAAAATACATTTTCTTTCAGTTTATTTTAGTAATTAACACTCCTTACCCTCTGGGTTATTTTTAATAAAAAATAACCAGCTTAATTTTTTTAAGGTTTTATTTGCTCACACAAATAATAGGAGATTGCTTTAATAGCAGCTAGATACCTATTCTCCATGTTTTTTGTTTTCTGCAATTATGTCTAAAAGCAAAATTATAAATTATAAACCTACAGATAAAATTCAGTGGTCTGCTTTTGCAAGAAAAATAAAAAAGTTTACAACACAGGAAAGAAATAACGGAGAGAACAAGTTCAGGCTGTGTCTGTCAACACTATTTTTCTTTTACTGTGAGGTACTGCATGGTAAGACTTGTGCGAGTAGTAACTTTGAGGTTTCTGATATGCTGCATGGTATGTCCTAGATAACCCCTAGATTACTTGTTGACAGTCCTACTTTCTCAGCTATCTAGAAGATAAAAGCACATAGGACTGAATGCAGCTGTCTGGGTCAACAAGTCCAATTACCTAATACATATTCCAAAAGGCTCAGAGAATATATTCAAATTGCACAGTACACACCACACCACGCACACTCATACCACACACTACCAGTACTTAGAAGCTTGGGAACGTAATAACAGCCTAAAAGCCACACTCTGAGGGGTCCACAGGAATGCAACAGAAACTGGAGGCATTGCTGATGTCCTTGGTTTTTCTAATAGCAGGTATTTATTTTTTTTTAAGCATTTGTTTTTAAAAATCGCAGTTATCATATGAAATGGGCAATTCTGTTGAGAGGGATACAAAAATCAAAGATCTCCCAGCTTTATTTTGCATTTATTCTGAGCATATGAACTGGACATGCCAAGGAGGAACACAAGAGAAGCATTTTGTGTCTCGCCAGTCTCTCACTATGTCAGTCTGCACTTCTGTGAAGCAAGCTAAAAAAGTAAACACCTTCGAACAAACCTAAAGTAAAATTTTATAACAAGGAGAGAGAAGACATTTCTTTCGACTTCCATAGTCTCATTCCGTGGGATCATGAGACTAACACAACTGTAGTGCAAACAGTGATTCAAATAAGCTGTTTCCATCCCTCTTGGGCATGCCACCCTATTACATGTGCAGGGACTTGCAGATAATCTGCAACTCACAGTTAGCTCAAAAGATGTCTCGATACATTCTTTGGAGCAGGTAGATCAGTCCTCCGTCAATAAATTTTGGTGGGATTCTGAAGGAGGAAAATCAGGCTCCCAGGAATGTTAAGCTAAGCATGAATTGTGTCTGTGCTCTTCTTGCATGCTGTCTTCATCCAAACAACCCCAACTGTTCATTACAGTTTGCAGTTGAACCACTGATACAGAATTCAAAATAAACATTCTCAGAAAAGGTAGAGACCTGATGATCTTACAAGGCTGCTGTAATTTTTGCGATACTTAATCAAATGTTGATGAGAGCTAAAGACAAGTCTACGTAATTTGGAAATTGAATTAGTGGAAGTTTCCATTTCTTAGCCTGTTTTGGTATCAGGCTCAAAATCAGCAATTTAACGAAGTCTCTGCTTCATTTTGGACTGCTTTATGTCCCTTCTTTTACAGATTCAGTCATATTTGGAAACGCTTGATGGAGAGCAGTTGGAGACTGTGAAAAATGATTTAATTGCTATAAAAGAGATTTTTGTTCCTAAGGAATCAGATGATGAAGTCGTGCAGACACAAAAAGGTAATCAGAGATACAGAGACTTAACTGTACGGACAATTGTTACTTCTGTATATAGTAATTTAAAAAAATAAAATCCAAACTGGAATTTCTGTTATCTTAGAAAAAGAAAAAAAAGTCACTAAAATGATTACACTTGAAGTTCTGTAACTTGAAAGAATGCTTCACTTTGGACTTATATAGCAATTGAAGTATGAGATAAAGAAAATACAAGATAAAGACATACTATTTTGCTATGTCATCAGTGAAAACAAAACAAAAATGAAAAGGGAAAATAACTTTCTGGATGACTGAGGTTTTGTTACATAGTCTGTTTCTAAAGTTGTATAATTGGAAGGTTCAGGAATATTTAAAAATGCTTTTCTGTTTAGAAATTTCATCCTAACTTTGCACATTCCCTTGGTAGATAGGGAAAGGATTAGAGTGTAATTAAGGGACTTGAAAAATCTGAACTCTTTGAACAAAAGGCACTTTGAAACATAGTGGCAGTGCTGCCTTCTAGGTATTGCTTGGCAAGATGTTGCTTATGGAGTGTTAGAAAGAAGTTAAAATAGCAGAACATGCCTTAATTATCACAGTGCACAGCATTAAAGAGGGTAGGACCAGTGTGGTAGTCCATAAAATAGCTCACAAAATACATGGATCCTCTGGTTAGCAGGAAAATGGGTGTCTTAAACCAATTAGGACTTCTGGCATTCCCATGAATGGGCTCGGGTCAGGAAAAGTTACAATAATTTGTCTCCAGGCCTGTGAGATCCATGCCAAACCTCTTGTAGCAAATACAAAGAATCCCCTTGACTGAACACTGTCTCAAGCCATAAAACATTGTATTCAGAACCTTACTTTGAAAGATCTTTCTTTGCATCCTTTTGATCTTCTCAGAGGTGTTTTGCCTATATTCTGCAAGATGCTGAGGTTTGATTTCTCTAACCCTCAGGAAAATTAGAGAAATTGCATTAACATCCACCTATTCCAACTGGAAAGTATTTCCTCATCAGACTGCATTTTTTCAAGCAGTGCTTACTCAGTATGCCCGATGTCTCTCACAGGTAGCTTATTGCTTCTCAGGGGAACGAACAGCAGGTGTTCAGCGTAAAGTCTTAGTATGGTAGAGTTTTGTGCTGTGTTTTCCCTTGTTACTCTTTTAAACTCCACTTCCATCTGCGGGTTTGTAAGAAATAGAAGTGGAGAAAGTGTTTTACCTGCTAAAGATTGAGGATTCATGAGATGTGTGTTGTACCTTAATTTATATGGGAAATAGTTTCTTTCTTTGAAATCAGCCTCCAGAAAAAGCTCTGCTTCTTGCACAAAGTGATGTTTCCTCTGGTAGTTAGAAGTTCTGTTTTTTTCAGTGAAGCACAGCTGCTGAACACTCTTCTTGAAACATTAACTGGCCTTCTAAATGTGCTGGAACCAAGGCAATGAGCACCTTAAAAAAAGGGACAAAGTCAGAGTTTGCTGCAGGTTTTCCCCTGCAAAAGTAAGTCAGTCAACAGTGAAACGTATCCTCCTCTCTGTGACAACAGAAATAATAACCACACACAAGATCTCTCCACATTACAGTTAAATGGGTGTTAGTTCAGGCTGCGATTCAAAATGACTCACATCCTTCAGTGCAGTCAAACTCAAGATTTATTAGTGCTTGAACTACAAATAAATTTCATATATTAGTACTAAGTTGGGTAAGTTTTAGTTCCACTAGAGGACACAAAAATAATAGAAAAGTTAATTGCCTTTCAAAGTAGATTTCTGTTAGGATGGAGCTGACAGAATGTGGTCAGACTACTAAGTGGGGACTTGTGGCCTTTCTTCAGCCTCTCCCATAACCCGTAGTACCTGCAATACTGCCTGTACTGTAGAAAGAGTGCTCTTAACACCAAATAGTGCTTTGACACATCTCCTCTAGGCAGTGTCCTAGTCACAAAAATACGTTGTCTTCATTAAGATCTGTCAGAGTGAGTGAAGGCTTCTTAGGAGCTTCATAAAACCTCCTGAGTCATGGAAAACAGACCTTTTCCTAAATTGTTAATGCACAGGATCGTAAGTGTTTTTAGTGAGAGGAGCAGATGAATAAAACCTCGTAAAACTTAAAGACTTCCAGTAGTAGGCCCTTATGTGACAGTTGTCTGCCATTTTCAGATAAAAACAATACCCAGCACCTTCACATATAGTGCTGCGTGGGATTTGCATGTCTGCTTCTGTGTTCTGGTCATATTTTACAATGAAGTGTAGCTTTTTGGAGTGCGTCAATATGTATCCTTCTGGGAGCACACTTGATCTTTTAATTTACACTAAGAAAATGTGTTTAATGTTAGAGGAAATTTTAAATATCATTTGGCATCCAGCACCAATGAAAGACAGTATAGTTTAACAACAGGTTGGCTGATCAGAGTTGAGTGCAGCTCATGTCTTGCTCTAAAGAGCAGGCTTCATTCTAGTTTATGTTCTTAGTCCAGGCTAACTAAGGTCCCGTTAAGCACATTCGTAAGTTTTATACTTACAAAATCAAGCCAGCAAGCCATATGTTTTTTTAATGGCATATTTTTGTTATAGGGGTGTATAACTTCAGCTGGCTCATCTAGCAAGAGGTAACAGGCTATGGAGGAATTTTGAGTTTTAATTCTGCTTGCTAACTAGTTTGTAGCTATAATGAACTTGCCTTCCACAGGATTTTAATTTGTGCTTCTTAAGTTGATAAAACGTGCATGTTTTTTTTTTCCTTGGTATGATGAAGCCAACCCTTTACAGAAGCCAGAGATTATCTAATGGTGTTTAAAGATGTTAAATCTTACTTATCCGGTGAACCATATTTACAAACAAGTTAATCACCACCTATTGTCTAATTTGGTACCAGTTTCGTTTGATCAAGATCATGTTATTTATGTGGTGACATTTGTCAATGCTATGTATATTCAGCAGAACAAGAGACTAGCTGTGAGGAAAACCAGTACTTTATATTCAAATATTTGAAAAGGGTGGCTGCTTGTTTTATGTGAACTCTCACATAAAACACAGGTTCTTTACCTTAGACTCCCAGGATGTCATTCAGAGGTGTTAGCGCTGCTTTCCGTTTCTAGAGTAAACACTTTCAGTTCTACACAAGGAGAAATTACTGCAGTGGTCTTTGGAGGACTGCGTTGAGAAAGGTTTGGAGCTAGGCTTTGTTTTTGACAACTTTGAACTGGGGTTGGAGGTTTTTGTGTCTCCTTGCTAGGCTCAGTCATATAGGTGGAAAATCAATATGAAAGGAAAGGGAAAGGCTGTTCTCTGACACAAGTAGGAGAAAGCCAAATGCATAGACTTCTCTCTGGTGTTTTTCTCTTGCTTTGATTGTGCAATTCTTTCATGTAATTTTCACTGCAGCTTCTTTTCAGTTGATTATGAAATATTGAGAGGAGGATACCAGAAGAAAAGTAGCTTTGCCTACATTTTAAAACCCATTAACATCAAAGATTTTGTGTGCAAGCATGTGAGGTTAAGAGAGAAAGTAACCAAACTGAGAATTGAATTGAATATGCCATTTATCAACAATTTTGCTAACACTGCAGTGATCCAATGAGCTGCCTAACAGTTTTCAGTGTGCTGCAGTTAAAAAAACAATTTGGCATTGTGTTAAGAACAAGCGGATTCAGTGTGTCCAAGACACAAAGTGAGAACAAAACAAGACATGAAATTCATTTTTGAAGACTTTTATCAGGCTCAGTATGGGGACTTTACCTTTCTAGCATCAGCAAGCTAAAAAAAAAAAAGTGGATTTTGCATATTCCATCAGGAAATGTTAATGAAGATTCCAAACTCATTCAATGCAGATGAACAGAACAACCAAATTAGCAATTTTTAGGAGCTCAGAGCATGTTAGAATATGGCACCTGCAGGTAGTCAAAGGGATATGTATACAATGAAGGTGAAGTTCAAATACTAGTGGTATTTACCTTGACCTTGTGTAATAAAGGTGCCGATTTAAGGCTCCAAACAGAACAGAAAACATTCTTTGTTTAAGCAAAGTTCAATCTTCAAATCAAAAGAATACACACTTCTTAGATGTGGTTTGCAGACAGAACAATAGAGAACGTGTTTTTCAGTGTGTTTCCTGTGAAACTGGATGAGGATCTGGCCCTGCTGCAGATTTTATTCTTTGTCATGAAAAAAGAGGTTAGTATCTCTTCCTTGGTTATTTAGTAGGTCAGGTATTTTTCTCAGATAGTTAGGGATCATGCAACTTCTTACCTTCTTGTCTTAGTGAAACTTAGTGGAGTTTAGAATGAAATGGAAAGAATGGTCAAAGTGTCAAGCTAGGACATCTAGTTGTATAGTTATCTATATTGCTTTTACTCTTCTTTTCTTTGAGCACATATCTCCCCCTCTTTTACATCACCGTCACTGGTTTTCAAGTGCTGGAGTGCTTGGGGAAGCTATTTGACTAAGCTATTTGGCTATTTGACTGTGTTTGATTGTGTATATTGATTGTGAATATTATAGCGCTAACACCCTAGCAAAAATTGTTGTGTTTTCTCTTGCAGCAGACATGGGAGAAGAGTTTGTCAGCATGCTTACTGAGCTGCTGTTTGAATTACACGTGGCTGCTACTCCTGACAAACTCAACAAGGTTAGTGCCTGTTCTGGTCTGACACAGAGCAGTAGCTAGCTCAGACCAGACAGTTCAGAAAACAAAGTACAAGAGGGTGGGACTAAAAGGATAAATACAGAAAAGTTTTCATAGAAGAGCTGAAATTAGGAAGGCAATACAGTTGCAGTGTCTAGGTACCACACTTGGCCATATTAGAAAGTCTTGGACCAGGGGTGTCTCAGCAGAACAGAGCTCAGCAGATCTGGTCTTATGTGTAAAGAACAGTGACAACATTCACATTCGGAATTATTTTTTCTTGTGCATCATGTTTCTAAGGGACTTCTCCAGATCTTTTCAGCCAGAAGGGAGGTCTTGAATTTATCTCATTTAGCTTTAATCATCTAAAAGTTAGATGGCAAAAACTAATTACATTGCTAGTCACATTTTTACTATCAGGCACCCTTAAAGGTGATTAACCTGCTGATCTTTGGCTCAGATGAATATTTATCTGCCTAGCATAGATAGACTACAGATAACCAGATTAGGCTTAGGTTTTAACATGTTTTAATTCAACTTTACATTAAAAAAGAGAAAAAATAAATTTCCTACTAACCATAACAGTTGTCTCTGAAGTCATACACAACTTAGAGGATTTTCCACTTTAATCTACTTTCATGCCTGGAAAGGCAGGTGAGAATACAGTGATTTTCTAATTAGTTTTCCTTTAAGCATTTAGGATGACTCTCTTACCTCTCCGATATTTTTTGCTTTTCTTTATACCACCCTTTTAATTTTTAATTTGGGAATGTTATTTCCATGTAAAATCCTTTAAGTGATACCTCATAAATCTTTGTAACTTTGGTCTTAACACCAGCTTGGCATGTTAATTGAGGAACGTCATACCTGGACAGGATTTATCCCTGGCTGATCCATCTTTATGCAGTCAGAAATACCTCTCCCTACAGTTCCTTTAATATACACTTAACTAAATGCCACCCAGAGGCATGATATATTTAAAACTTCTGAATAAAAAAAAGAAAGTAATTAATTGTACTATTAATTAACATTTTGAAATATCATTTTATATTCCCCATTTGAACTGTACTTTGGGGTTGGGTTCTTTGTTTGGCAGGCTAGGAAGAAAGCTCATGAGTGGCTGGAAGAAGCCAGTTCTACCACCTCAGTAGAAATAGAAGAGAAGCTAAATGAAAAACCTGGAGAACCTGATGAAGAAAAGACTGAAAAAGGAGAAGATAAAATTGACAATGATAAAACAGAAGTAAATAAGAAAAAAACTGTGGAGGTAAAATACCTTTTGGAGAATAAGTTTAATTAAGCAAATTTTCATACACTGTTAGATAATATTACTTATTTATCTTCATGTGTTGGTATTATATGTTGTGCTTATTTGTTAAACTCCTGGAGTTATTGATAAAAATTAATATAAAACTACTCAATGTAGACTCAATAGGAAATTAACTTATATAAATATTTTTACTGTTAGTCTTTTCCCATGAGTAAATATCAAAATATTAGGAACTCTGCTTATCCCTTTTTTTCCCCTATCTACATTTTTGTGTGTACACGTTTATACACAACATACAGTGAACTGAGGAGTTCTGTGGTGTAATACCTATAGGACTTTGAAGGTCATGTGTCAACATTCCTTAGCATCTGTTTCTCCCAGTGACAATACATGAAAAAATTCTGCAACTTTAAACTCTTGAATAGTTCAACTCACAAACAGACAAAACAAATACTTGTTAGGCAATTAACAAGTATTAATTCTCCTTATGAAAGATAGCACCGAAGGCTAAATGTATTTTGTCCATTTAGACAACCCCTCCTGTTGATATGGTTAATTGTTATTGAATACTTTATGTGAAATTACAGCAACGTTACATGTGGTTTGGATCTTTGTCAAGTTTTTCTGAATTAATTTTAATTACCTGCCATGGTTCCTTACACAAAAAAAGAGGTCCAAATAAGGAAATGGAGTTACACGGTACATATTAAAGATTTTTATGTGATTGCAAATTTCCAGCAGGCACCAGCTTGTGAAAGTCGTGTTGCCAGAGTGCTAGGTAGAATTTTTTATCATTACTGATAAAAAACACTTTTTTATTGGGAGTTTTATCCACTACTAATCTGGAAATTCATCTGAGAAATGACTCACTGCTTTTAGCTCCATATGGAAGCAATTATGACTTACTATACACTTAAAGGATCTTTGTATATGTTAGGAATAGACTTAAAAGCTCTATTTTCAAAAATCTGTGGGTCCGACAAAGCTCCCATCCAAATAAATAGTAGATTTTTTCTTACTAATTTTCCAGGATCAGCGTAACATCTGTATTTTATTATCAGTGGGTATTTCATTTTCCAGTATCACTTGTGAGGATGCCTTTATGGTGCATGTGGTCCATATTTCTGTTTGAGGGCAGTGCGGGGTGAATTCTGTTTTACAAATTAGTTTATATATATACATGTATATTTATCTGTGTTGTTAATATTTTTGATATTGTTCCCTGTTAATTACTTTAATTTAAGGAAATCTACATGCTGTCCATTGAAAGTCTGGCCGAGGTAACGGCTCGTTGTATTGAACAGCTTCATAAAGTGGCGGAATTAATTCTACATGGGCAGGAAGTAGAAAAAACAGCTCAAGATCAAGCAAAAGTACTGACAAAGTGAGTGATACCTATTTCATATATGAACATTTGACATTTGCTTGAAACTCATGAAATTCTGTTGTGTTTTTGGCACATGAAGTCACTGTAAGTTCATGAATTAACAAACAGCATTGGCTTTAGGGGTCCTGGTGCTATATTTTCTCATGTAATCAAGTCAGGTAGGCTACCTGTAATTTTCGACGTGGCTAACATGTTTACAAAAATCTGTTTTGACCTGTTCAAATGCTGAAAGTTGTTGCTTACCTAGCAAGTGAATGTATATGCTCGTTAGGGATGTGTTGCCCGTCACCTCTGGAAAAAATATACTAGCATATACAGAATTTGCCTTGAGAATGCATAATTCATCCTTATTATCTGCCAATAGAGTTTCATTATCTGGTGTTTATCTGCCTAATATATGCAAAAATCAATCTGTAGTTCTAAAAAGACCACTTTTGTCGGTAACTTTGTAGTAATGCACAACATAACATACATAAATTTAAAAAGCCAGTTTACCCAGTGAGTTTCAGAATTCAGATATAAAGCTCTCTGTAGTAATCAGTTTTACTGGTTTCAGTGGGTTTTGCTTACCTCATAAAGATTTCACCATAAGATGTTGTAAGAAGTTGAATCCTAAGTAAGTAAAGCACGTAAGCAAATGTTTATCTTTAAGAATGGCCATAACCCTAGCAAAGTCCATGGAAACCCTTCAGTCTGAAACAAAGTAGAAACACAAACAAGTGTTTCTCAGAATCAGGGCAAAAATATGATGCACCATGCAGGATGAGGTTCAATACAATGTACTTGTGAATATTTAACAAAACAGTGAAAGATCTAGAACTAGATCTCCTTGTTCGCTTGTGCTGTAACCACAAGGATACTTCCTCTTTTGGTACAGAATAGATATTTTCTGTGCTCAGATAAGAAACTTCTCATTATTCTCATTAAAGTTTTTTTTTTTTTTTTTCTAACAGCATTTCTATGAACTGTGTTGCTGCAATCATCAGAAAAACAATAATTAAAGTAAAGGTTTAGCATAAAATGTTGTCGTAAAAAAAAAACAAAACAAACAAAAAAACACTAGTGTTTGAGTTAGCATGACATCATTTTGTTGCTGTAGTCAGGACTGGATTTTTCCATGGGGGAATATAAAACTTATACCAGGAGTAAAATTTACCCCGAGATATTTTTAGTATTACTAGAAGCAAAGTTGCCTTAAGAACATTGTTGGCTTCCAAGATGAAGTTGGTGCCTGGGTTTTTACCCACTACCAGGACGAGGGTGTAATTTTATATTTGTCTCTCTTTTTTTTAAACCAGTGTTACAAGTGCCATGTGCAATGAAGTTTCATCTTTATCAAAGAAGTTTTCTGATTCTTTAACAGCAGCTGGGGTAAGATGACAGCATTTTCTGTACCATTTGGGCTTTCACTAACATAGTTCATTTCTTAAAACAGAAATTATTATCCAAATCCTGTGGCTTTATATGCGATACCAGCAAAGAGGGCACTTCTTCCTTCAGATCAAGAACACAGAGCATTCTCACAGCAGATTCCCTATTGTAGAAAAAGTCTATGAGTCCTGATTGAATGTAATTTGTCCCCAGCCTTCTAAAATCTGTCTTTCTAGACACCATTCTCCCATTTTTCCTCATCACCACTCAGCATTTATTTACTCTCACTGAAATAGTCCCACATTTGAAGTCCCACTAGCTTGTGACATTTTCTTCTACTTAGCCTATCCCTTTTGAATACATTTGTTACAAAGTCATTAACAGATAATAATTCCAGCACCTTAAGATGGTTTCATGAGCTGTCTTCTTAGCCTTTGCTAAATCTGCTGGCCCAGGACCATTGTGTTTGCAAAAGGTTTAAGAGATTAGAAAATATCTTTGGTCTTCCATCTTAAAAAAAAACAGTTTTATATCCCAAGATGGGCCATTTGGGAACATCCACTGATCTGTGAACATCTTCGCCAAAAATGTGATTTATTTCCCTTTCCTGTTCCCTTTCCTTTCACTAGCCTGAGGACATTAATCTGAAGACAAATGGGGAGACACTGTGTAGGTGAGCAATGAAGGCCTTTTCAAGGCTTGTAGTGCAGAAAGAGTTTCAAGAATTACTGACATCTGAATATTCTGGCAGGATCCAGAGGCAAAAATTGTGCTGTTGCTGAAATTATTCATAAATGTCAAAAAAGAGTTCTGGCTCTCCTGATTACTCCAGTAGAGGGTGAATGTACATCAAAGGAAATTTCTTCAGTTCTCCCATGAGCTCTTCCAGCATCTCTCTGAAGAATTTTTTAAGAGTTATTTGTAGAGAAGATGGCTTATTGGATTGCTTTTATTCTGAATAATTTACATTTCTTCACATTACTCTGGAAGAATCTGCTTATTTTGCAATTTGGGATTGTGTTTTAGCATATTTTTATGTGACACTTGCAATAAATACATGCACAGACACATAAAAGTAAATTGCACATGAAATATTAAGCTGGCACAACTCAAGAAAAGGAAAGCTAAGGCTTTCATAAGCATTGCACTAGGTTTTGGTCTTATAAACTCTGTACTCAGATTTTTGGACCAGACTGTTCTTGTGAACATTTGTGTGGGCACAGTGGAAATGGAGCATAAGTACACTTCTCACAGCCAACATCCTCTCTTGAAGAAAGTTTGAGTTGGGCTTTCTGGTCGTCTTTTATGTGCTGTCCTATCCCTGTAAGCTTTAGGAAGAAGTGTGGGACTTCTGCTCACATGATCAGGCAGGTTAGCAAGGAGCACTAATCACACACGAGTCTACAAATCTGCTTCTTTCTACATGTTCTACTGGTTCAATTTCCTCTTTAAGCTGCCAGCAGCACTTGGTTTCACAAATATTTTCTAGTATCTTGCAAAGTGCATTGACTCATGTGAAACAGAAATAGTGTAGAACAGAAAATACTATTTTTTAAACACACTGCTATCCCTATTAGGTGCATCTGTGTAATTCAGATGTTAGTTGCAGTGCTGGCTCTGCCCATCGTCTATAACGTTGGCAGCGTTTCTAAGAGTGAGCAGTAATACAGAAGAAATAACAGCTTTGTGCACTATGCAAGGTTCTTTCAAACTTAAACTTATTGATATACAGTCCGTAGTATTTGATACTGCTCTCTGTCTGTTTCTGGACTTTATTGACAATGAACAGAACATGCTGTAATGGATTTTCTAGTTACTGTCAAGAAAACTGCACTTCTTTTTTCTAACCATCTTCCCTTTGTTCTGCCATCTCTGAGCTAAGATTCGGATGAATCGTGTTTCTCTAAATCCGTAATGTGAAAGCTACAAGGTTCTAAGGGGACATCCTTCAGTTAAATTAAGGGGTATTGTATTCCCTTTGTTCTAAAGAAGTCCATCATTCAGTATTAGAAGAAAGCAACTCTTGCTGGAGGTTAATATTGTTCTAAAAAACACAATACAAAGAATAGTGAGAAGAAAAAAAAATGAACATTTGCCATTTTAAAAAGCAGAAGAGTTGATGAATCTGTGCTCTAGGGCTTTGATTTCTTTAGCCTCTAGTAACGTCACTACTCATTGTGCCCATCTTTATTCCTGTCTGGTGGCTGAGAAAAATGCTGTGCTTGCTGAGCTAGTTGCACATAGATTCACTGGTCAGCCTGTATTGTCTAGCTCAATGTACACTGCCTCCAGCTGAAGATCTGTTTCACATGTTTTTCCTTCTGAAGGGAAGCTAATCTGGGCCTTTTACATCTGCCTTTTCCTGAAACTTCTACGAACATCATTTATCTTTCCGATGTGTATTTCTCCTTGCTTCTTTGGAAATCAGCCAGGGGTTAAAAAACTTTGAGGGGGATGAAAAGGGCACTGGCAGACAAATGGGCAGCCAATGTAATCACATCAAGTTCATATCCATAAGAAACCAAGCCACTTGAAACTCTGTGGTACATGAATTAATGAAAAAGTAAAACCCTTGGTCTGCCTTAGTTCATTGTACTCAGTGATAGAAATACATGGGGTCTAGTGAAGCGTGCATGAAATGTGGATGGAGTTATAAGGAATACTGTGATAAACAGTCTGAATAAGAATCAAGGTGAAACAAGGCCTGTCTAAAATTCATAAAACCACGGCTCAGATGCCAATATATTTCTGTTAAATGTCTCTCTTGTCCTGGCATTTCATTCTATTTTCTGGTTTACAGAGCAGTATGAAGGCAGAAGTTCTCAACCCCCTCATCAACAGCGTGCTGTTAGAGGTAAGCCTTCACCTTTTCCACATTAGGGAATACTGTAGGAAGATGATTTTGAAATGAAATGGTCACATTTATGTCTGAAGAAAGAACTGTATGAAAAGTAATTCTAATTTCATTCTGGCTGTTCAGTGCAAGCTCATAAACCTCTTGTTGTGTTCAGCCTCTCCCACAAATACTCTAGCAGCGATACTGCATTTACAGAGGATTCTTACCAACCGTGACTGAAGTGAGACTGGCCAGCTCTTACGTGCTGCTGCTGCATTGGTCAGAGCACAACAGGCACTTAGCGATGTGCTGCTTAGCCCTTTTTTAACCTATGCACAAGTTGCCCAGGCTAAGTCTATTCTTACTGTTGCGTTACCAGATCTTACAAGTATTTCTTACACACAGATAGTTTCAGCCTACGTTTTCCTTTAAAGTTCGGGTTGCAGGAATGCTGCGATGTTTCCTGTCCACAGGCATTTAGATTTCAACAACGATTCACACTCTAGCTGCTGGCTTGGTCAGCACATGGGATAACCATGCGTCAACATCAAAATGTTCATGAGTGATTTCTTCTATTAAACATCTATTTTTCATCAGAAAAGCATAATAAGCAAAACGTGCCTGTTTTACTGAGGAGAAAAGAGGTCAAGAGGAAGTAGTATGTTCATGAAGTACTATGTGTACTCAATGTGTACTATCTGCAGCATTAATCCTTTTAACTCAGCTGATGAGATCACATCTTTAAACAGACATATGCATATAGTAGTGACTGCAGATTGTCATTCTGTATCTAGCAGCCATGGTCCCTTAAAAATGAAGGAAAGGGTACTTTAAAATAAGCATTTTTTGGCACTAGATTAACAGCAGCTTTAAGAAAAATAATGGAAAGTTGAATAGAGCTGTAACAAGGATTGCTATATAGTTCCTGTTGTTATGGGGTAAATTTGCTATTGCAGTCGACACATCTTTGCATGGAATTGCAGTATCTGGGAACGTCCAGAATTGTGGAATAAGCTGTTCTGTCATTCTTAAACCTCATGATTTGTAAACAAATACATGCAGCTGAGGTTCACAGAGTATTAGAAATTCCATAAATAGTACAATGTTTTTAAACTCTTATAATAATTCAAACTGTTAATTTCAGTGACACTTCCTCCTACACCACATTCAAAATTAGTTCTGTTGATGGGAAGCCTAGCTGATCTGCATTACAAGAGTCAAACCTACTTCTGAACAGTGGCATTTTATTCTACTCACATTACAAACAAAACTCTCCAAGAGTCCTTAGTGAGGGGAAATCAGATTTTTATATAGGCCATGCTTATTCTCTGCAAACTCTTGTAATGCATTTTGTTATCTACAGATTGTAAAATCTTGTGTGTATACATATGCTAATATAGCATGATGCAGATCTAAAAAAGGCAGTGTTTGTTAAAAAAGTACAATGCAAATTCTGAAATGCATGACAGCTATACTGATAAAGTATGTGTTTTCTCTCCCCATTAGGGTTGCAACAGTACTACTTATATCCAGGATGCTTTCCAGCTACTGCTTCCAGTTCTGCAAATTTCACATATCAAGACCAGTTGTCTGAAAGCACAAGAGTGACAGTTTCCCAGCAGTTGTGGCCACTGGGCTTAACAGAAACCACAGACCTAATCCCTTTAATGTATGCAGATAGAAGAGATGGCATGAAAGACGTCTGGCCACTTAGAGTCCTTTGAAGACACTAAACGCGGTTTTGCACATACAATATTGAGCAACTTTTTAATACTCTTTCAGACTTTTTGACTTCAGAAGTATTTAGAAAAGTAATTTCTTTTCCGTTAGAGTATATCCTTTGCATTAATTTAAACGGAATCAATAGTTTATTGATGTTAGTAGTGACACAAATACAGTTTCTAAATGTTTACCCGTTCAGTTGTAGACAGGGTGAAGCAAATTAGAATGTAAAGCTTTTTTTAAACATTTCAGCCCAAATGACCATTTTTATTCTTTGCTTCCTAACTACCAGTTACAAATGTATAGTTCAAAAGTTGGTTTCAGTATTTAATTTTAGCCAACAAGAACAAATTATCATGGTGTTGTGGTCATTAAATATTATTTACAGCAGTAAATAATAACCTTGTAAAAATCAGTACCACTTATGTAACATTTTGTGTTCAAGGAGTGGTACGGTAACAGGCGTTAACTTTGCTGAAGTAAAATTCTGGAGGCTATGCATACAGAGTTATCCTGAAAACAAATTGTCTGAGCCAGTTAGAGTACGGGTTAAGCTCTATAATTGATGACCCATAATTTCATATTCATTTATGTCTATCTCTTAATTCCAACTGGCTGAACAACATTGCAGGCAAAGCAATTTTTCAAACATGCAAAGAACAGAAAACTTCTTTTGTTTGTTCATGAAACACCCCCAAAACAATCTCATCTCAGATGTGTAACCAGAAACCCTTTGGGTTTTAAATTGGTGTTGAAACATTTTGAACTTTTTTATCAAATGGAGTTAATCACACCAACAAATCAGAAATACAGTTTTGGGCATGAAAAATGAAGTTGTGAAGAGACAGTTGCTTCGGGTGGGGAGGTCATGTGTCAGAACAATCGCCTTTTCTCTGAAGCAGTGGCTAGACGAAATATAACTGAGCAGCAGGAATGACATTTCAGAACAACACTAACAACCGTGATAATTTGTCCGTCCCCTTAGTTTAAAATCCTGAGCTGTGAATCTCAGAGTCTGTTTAGCCTAGTTTATTTTGAAGACAGGGAAAACTTTCCCATAGTTTATGTAGCCTGTTCTCGATTTTCATTGTTTATTACATTTCTCACAGCTATTTTGTATTTTTTTTCCTCTTGATACACTCACAAATTGCATTTAAATGTTTTTAATCGTAGCTTACATCTGAATATGATTAATCATAGAAGCAGAGTTCATACATTGTAAAAATAATGGAATAGAGCACAAGGAAATACTTTCCTGTCTGCTAGAAATGAAAAACCATGTATCTGCTTTGCATGTGGTAACTTCTGTGGGTCCAAAAGCAGTGACAGAAAGGTCTGTCTGTATCTTCTGCTTTTGTGATTCCTGTTCTGCAGTCACATGCATGGTGACTTTTCCATCTTTTGATATTTGAAGGTGAAATTTTCATTATCCCTGCACTACAGTTTGTTATTCAAAATGTATTTTCTGCCACCCTGTAATTTTAGAAATCAGAGATTTCTTTCTGGGCAAGTAGAAAGGGTACAGTCTTCAAATCCACTTGCACAGAACGTTTAATAAAAGTACTGGGAACCAAAATAAGCAAGCCCCTTGGCAGCTGAAAAGGCAAAGAAAGCTTGGCATTCATTGGTATTTATGTCATACTGAACAGCTAACAGTACTACAACATGGTAAAAAAAGGAACACTAGAAATTGTAACTGGCAAGCAGACTCGCTAGCTGAAAGGTAGGAGCAGCCCCCACTAGGCATTATATCTGTGCCACTTCCATCTGAAATGGCTTTATTTCTGAAAGCGTGTTTTCAAATGAAAGATTTTTTCTTACCTAGTGCTTCTAGACTTTGGGAATAAATGTACTCTTCTGTAGTAGTCCTTTCTGGCTACTGGAAGAGATGTGCACATGCACGAGACCTGTTGGACCAGGGGTTATTCCTCTACATACACTTGGCCCAGAAGAACAACTTCTTAGTGTGGATTTCTGAAGACCATGTGCTTTCTCCATGTACTTGGCCATGAGCAGTTTTCAGTTCTGGATCTGGACACCAGTTTAAACATTGAGTGGCTTGTAAAAAGTCCTGTTTGTTTAAAGCTTTCTTTCTGTTGTTCTACACTGGCAAGCAGAATAATATATGTGGTTAAAACCTTGTTTGTTTTTCAGACAAAGACTGATAAGAAAGTCTAGTGCTTACGACTACCAATCATTACATGTTGGAGTTATTTTTGCTTTAATTTGATCATAACTTGTTGTCAAGAAGCCTTTCTGCCCACATTGGAATAGAGCTCTACATCAGGTACCTGTACGTGTGGTATTACTGCCCAGGGAACCATCCAAAGAACATAGCAATAGCTCTTTTATATTGTTCCTATGCCAAGTTCATGTTTTCTGACATAAATGATTTTAGTTACTTTTTTCTTAAGGATTTTTTTTTCCTCTGAAATGCGGTGCAGATTATATAGTGTTAAACCTGTCAGAAAAATGTGATAACTAATAATGGTGCTTTTTAGCAGAGGCTGAACAATGCAGTATTAGAAGCCTCAGGGGATCGTGTTTGAAATCATGGAGGGACATTCTTAAGACAAAGATTGCTTGTCTGACATATTCCTTAGGAGAGGTCTGTCTCGCTTAAATTATGTATGTATTGAATAAAGTACCTTGTTTAAAGTAAAAGAAGTTATAAAAAATAACATGTAGAATTGAGTATTCACATCCATACAATGTAGGAAGAGAAACGGGCAAATAGGAGCATAGGGATACTCCATCTGATCTCAGATTTATCCCAGGAAAACTGAATGCGAAATCTTTAAATCAATTTTAGGTAAATAATATTTCAGTAGAAAGGTACTTGTGTAGATGTAACCAAAATATTTGGTTTACGCTGGTTTGTATTTTTCCATCAGTCAAATAAATAATTTCAGATATTGAACTGGGACAGTGTGCTAAAAAATAATGTTATGAGAGTAATGTGACGGGAAGATGTACTCAGTGAAGCCTTCCTGATTTTGTGATTTACATTTGGAATGAGTGATTGTATTGAGTCTGACAAAGACAGATGCAAGCCTTAAACTTTTAAAGGGAGAGTGACTGTTCCTTCTTTCATGACCACCATTTTCCAGGTCAGTGCACTGAGTGTGCTCTGGCATTTGTCAAACTACTGGGTTTTAGGTTCTTATTTAAAAAAAAAAAAAAAAAACTTCAATTGTGAAATTACCTGTCATCTTTTTCATAACATTTCTCTCACTTTTGAGTACCTTTTTGTATGCAGAGAAGAGAACTTTGGCTGAGGCAAGTTTTTGAGCACATAAAGCTGAGAAATGTGTCAAGGTGAAACTTAAAGCAGTGTCTGCACACCTACAGACTCACAGATAATCCACTGTCATAGGTCATCAGTGAAGTAAACTGAGACAGGTCACTTACTGTATTTATATATTAAAGGTATTTGCATTTTTTTTGGCAAACAAAGCAAGCTGTAATTTGTTTGCTGCTTTTCAGGGTGTAGTCTGTTCATGTGTAAACATCTCTTCCCTATGATTTGCTCCTACACTCCTGCATCCACTGCCTCAGACAGCTAAACAAAAGAACTGTCTCTCCCATTTATTTCATGTTGCTTGGATCATCCATTGAAGCCATTAAGATCTTTCTCTAAAATGTGCCGTAAGCAGACAATACAAAATTACAGCCATCACAAGATGAGCTGTTTTTTAATGATGTTTCCAGTGTCTCCCACTGGTCAGGATGCATAACAACTTCAATGAGTCTGAGACCCCACAGCATTTTGAGTGACAAATACAGATTTTCACCTTTTTTTTCTGAATCACAGGAGTGGTTTTTAGCATACAAGCAGTCACCCTGCTCATAGGATTATCTTTGAGACGTTCCACTTCTATCTCAAATGACAGCCCTGTCCTTTCAGTTCGACTCAAAGGAGTGTAAAGAGTGGAAAATGACTTTCCCAAGTTCTTTTAAAAACCATCTCACAGCAAGGCTTAAAGTGACACCATCAGCCAGCCTGACCTACTTTGAGATTCCTACAGTCTGACTGGAAAGCCCTCTGGACTTTAAACATCATTTTTTTCTGGCTCAGTTCAACCTTTGTTGCTGAGACTGTGAGGACACAAACAGCTGCTTTTATTGTGCAACCTGTACGTTTTCCAGGCTTGGATACCTGCCCCAGCATTCATAAGCACAGTATTTCTAGAAGTGTATTGATGACGGTGTGCAGCTTTGGAAGTAAGAAAACAGAAAATAAAATGTCGAAAGTTGAACTGTCTTAAACAGGTAGGAGAGGGAAGATGATTTTTCAAAGGCACAAAAAAAACGAGCAATGACATACTCTCTGGAAATAGGAACAATTTTCAAGGTTGGATTAAAGAGAAGACTTTTTCAAAGAATTTTTCAGCATTGTTCAAAATAAACAGGAGATGACATCTGATTAGTTCCAGCAGAACTGGAGTAACAGCACTTCCGAAGGAAAAGAAAATTCTGCGTGAAGTTGAAAGAAGTGAGGCAAATATGAGAACATTCAAAGAGGTAAAACTGAAAGGAGACAGCAACATTGATCGCACTAGATCTGCAGTGCTCATTCTCGCTTTATTACCTGTACCCCAAAAGTCTCTGAGTACAGGTCTGCTAAGAACTTACGAGTCTCCCCACTTGGATCTCCCTTTCACAGCTTCTCTTGCAGACTCTCAAGTAGCTGCCCTAACAGACTCAGGAACAAGCACAAGGCATTTGCTCTGCAAATATCTTTCAAATATTTAAAATATTGAAATATCTTTCAAATATTTTACCCAAGGAGTGAAAGAATATTTCTTACACTTCAGTACAATAATTCAGGAGTTAAAAAAAAATAAGACAGACCCTTGTAAAAAGGAGACTTAACAACCTTGCTGACAGGGAGGGGAAATGAAGGGAACTTGTAGACATACATCCTTGAATCACGCTTCCTCGTGAGCAGTGTGAAAGAACGGTGTCACCGCTCTGAGGCCAGGGAGAGCTCTGCTACGAAGGACCTTGGAGCCTTGGTGAGGAGCGAGTCAGGCACGAGCCAGGAGCGTGCCCGGGCAGCAAAGGAGGCCTTGGGGCACCAGGCTGGGCAGCCAGTGCTGGAGCAGCTGCCCCATGAGAGGCTGAGAAGCTGTGCTTTCCTGTGGCTTGGATCATGCTTGCAGGACTCGGTAACCTCTACTCAGCAGAGATCAAAAGCTTGGAAGAGCCTCTTGGTTCTACTTGTTCTTGGTGTTGTACAGAGGTAACTCGGGAGGTGCAAACTTTAAAGGCAGTGAGACCAAACACCTGGGAAACTGGGGGATAACGGGGAAATAAAGTGACAGTTCAGCCATCCAAGGAAAAGTAAAGGGGGAGTTACAGGCAACAAGAAAAATAAATTACGGGAGGAAGGAAATTAAATCGGGGTCACAAGGAGCAGGGCTGTCCCTACTACCAAGATCCCTGGATTACTGAAGGGGAAGAGTGATAGATGGTGCCATCATTTGAAGGAAGCATTTACACACTGCATGAAATGGCCTTAGCAGTTCTACAGTGGTTTGAGATAGGTGTTTCACTTCCATCTGTAAGGTGTGGTTCTACAGTAAGGTAAGGAAAAAAAAAATATGTGAGAGGTTTATTTTATAGGGTGCATTAAAAAATCCATTTCTGAAAAGCCTTAAGTTATTACCGTGGGCAAGCAATAAAGCCTCAAAAGCCTCCAAATCAAGAAAGACAGTATTTTCCTTGTCTGATTGTTTGTTTTTTATAAAAGATGGTAACAAACAATAGAAACAAATGCTTCCGATTTATCCAACTAAATTTTAAAAATTCCATATGGTCTCAAATCACTCAGAAGCTAATGTTCACAACTATTCCTATTAAATCTGAACTGCTTGCTGCAGTGTAATGACTGGATAAGCAATTTCAGAAAGCTTCAGGAGGGAAAAGCTATATAAATGTAAGGGATGGAGGTTATGAAGTATTAACGTGATGCTAAATTGCTGCATGTCATATTTGCAATGGGCAGTTTACAATCTGTTCATCCTGATGGATTTAGCACAAGGGAGTCTGAAGTCCTAGCTCTGCAATTTCTGTCTCTGCCTAGTAATTTATGGTCAGATTGTACCCACAAATAATGGGTTAGCACCGAATGAGTTTGGGACCCTGCTCAGCCCAAACAGCTCCACTACACTCAGAGGAGCAGCAATAAATGGAAAGCAAGGAAAAGTTCCAGGAGATAATGAGTCTGAATACTAATGACCTAAGCTAATACAAAAGATGGGAATGCAATTTATCAAAGCGTATAAAATCCATTTGGTGCCTTAATGAGTTATAAAAAAAAAATAATAACAATAACGATTTAGTGGATGGAAGCCAAATGTACATTTTTTTCCATTTTTTTTCTTCTTTATCCACCAAGATGTTGCAGAATATATGAATGTCTTCCTGGTTTACTGCAGAAATTAAAATGTACTGCAGAACTCCCTCCTTCTCTATTCCTTTGGCCGCTTTCCCCATCAGCCAGAAATTCTCTCTTAAGCATCTTAATCACCTAGAGTACTAAAAAGGCTGAAAATGATGTTCATTTCATGAAAATATAGGTTCATTTCTACCTTCAGTCAGGATTTTATCCTATGGGGAAGATAAATTTCTTCCCAGCTGGAAAAATAAATTATTGCGAGGATTATCTCACAGCCTTATGATTAAGCATTAAATCCCGAATGAACAGAAAATAGATGGGAAATCTATAATTTCCTACTGAAGTTGATTCTACAGCAAAATGTGTTTGTCCATTATTCATATTTTCTTAATACCAGGTAGTCCTGATAGATAAAATGAAGCTTCTCAACTAAACTGCACAGTTGGCATTCTGATGAAAAGATGGATAACAGAGCTCCCCGGACTGGAAATGGATATGCTTTCTTCTGTGGTGTATTATGTTTCTCCTTCCATGCAGTTGGAACTGTATTTCACATGGCGCCGCCTGAAACAAAAGAAAACATTGATATCAGAAATAAGAGAAGGTTAGAAAGCAGTATTTTCTAATTTACTTTAAATGTCATTGCAGTGTAATTCACAAGTTTATGCTTCTTTTAACTCCTACAGTAATTAATTTCCCTCTACCACAGAAGAAAAAAAAATAATAATAATAATAAAAACAACTGATGAAGTAGTAGAAAAAATAGAGGATATACTCCAGATTGGGCTAGAAGCCTACAAATGTTACCTGCCAATAGGATGGTGCTTTAGGTACCTGCCCCACAAGACCGTGGTACAGGAACCTGAGTGAGAAACACTGGACCATACTTTCAGGGAAGCTTGGCAGCACACACCCCTCTAAAGCACTAGCCACGTACACTCGGCTGAAGTGAGCCAGGAAGGATGTCCCTGAAGTGTCCCAGGCTGGTTTCTGCAGAGTGTCTCCATCTCCACAGAGCTCTCTGGAACTCTCCTTTAAAGGTAGGCGGTGACTGATCTCTTTTTTTTTTTCAAAAAAAAACAAGCAGGCTTCAGTCTCTTTTCTTCCCTCCCAGCATGTGGATGAGGGGAGAGGAGTTTTGTGTGACACCTGCCTCCTTTCCACACTCTTACTCTCTGTCAGCTCCTGGATGTCTCTTTGTGAACTGATCCATCTGCAGCAGAGTGTTCAGAAGTAAATTTGGGGTATTAAAAGGTCTTACTGCAGCTCGACCAAAATAAGCTCAATTATCCTAATGAAAGTTTTTTTTAAAAAAGAAAAATAATAATAATAATAATAAAAAATAGAACAATCCAAACCACCAGCTGTAAGGAAGAATTTGCAAACCTGTGCCCAATTTCATGTAGTACACCCATTTACAGCAGGATAAATTTGGAAATAATGAACTATACAATGCTGGGGGAAAAAAAAAGTATATCATTTCTTTAGTCCTTATTCTCCCATTGAGTGAAAAAGCAAATGCAGCTTGTCACCCATTCTGGTAGTTCGTGTAGCTGAGGGCCGAATAACAACATCTGTTTCCCTTTTCCTTTACATCATAAGAACTGGGATAAGAAGTGTTTCTTTGGCTGTGAAATCATACTGGAGGCAGCAGCTGCTAAAGCGAGCTAGAAAATGACAAGTGTAGGCAGGATACAATGCATCAAAAATTGATGCCAGCTAATGGAACAGAGGTTTTAAACAGCCTGTGCAGCACCCATTACTGTCCAGTTCTGCAAGCAAGCGGGAGTGCTTCCCTTCAAAGCCCTCTGAATGTCTGGTTTGGAATGAAACGCATCCTGGTATGCATTTTAAGCAGAGACCAATAATCATGCCAAGTACCCTGGAATGTACTCAGCCATCTGATTCTGTGAGCTGTTTCCTAACTAAGGGGAGTTTTAGATTCAATGTGTGATTAAGACTTGAATCTATTATGGAAGCAGGAACAGCGGAGGAATTATCTTTTGTGATATTTTAAAAATAAATATATAATTGAGAGACTGCGTGCAGGCCTCAAAAGAATTTAAAGCTGCATGCAAAAACCCTTTTTCCATAGTTATCTACAGGAATTCATGAAAGCATAAAAAATGACAGCTTATAAAAATGTCCAACTGGCAAATCCAGATGTGGCTGGTTGGAACTTCTGCCTTCAGCATCATCACACCCGATTTTAGTTTGACGTTAGCCACAGCACATCTATCTATCACTTCTGAGAACTCAAATGATGTTTTCCAGAAAAAGCATCAAAAGGATAACTGGAAGGATCCCACAAATCTGAAATCACGGCTACTGTTCTTTACAAATACACGTGCTATTTACAAAATCAGCCTAACTAATCTTGCTCTCGCTCCCAAGCACACTTTCTGTGTGCCTTTGCTCGATTGCTTCGAACTATCAGTGCCACTGTTTTCCCCGCATAATTACTATCTTCTGTTGTTTGCGTGGGTGTCTCGCTTGAAGACACACCACAGAGGCGTTCTTTGAAATAGGAAAACATTTTCGTAATGCCATGATCACGTAAGGAAAAGCAAAAATATTTTTAGTTGCCCTTTCTGTGTATCCTACTAAATCCTGTACTGATGGTATTCGGAGGCCTCTTCAGGACGGCAGAAGGGGTCTGAACCCAAACCCAGGTAATTCCCTAGATGGATCATCACTGAATTGGGTATTAGCATGGTATTAGACCAGGCTCTGTACTACTAACTTTCTACACTGCAAGGGGAGGGCATCCTTAGAAAATGACAGCAGTAATGAGACTGAACGTAGCTGGATGGGAGTCAGGCTCATACACAGTTACTTACTGAGCTCTTGTGCCGACCAGCCCACATGGGAGGTGGTGTGTCCACATGCTTTTAGACTGCAAGAGAGGAAAGGGATGCATCAATTCTTCTATTTTCTGCAAAAGAGGTTCTCATCCTTTCAGCCATACACGTTCTTCCCCAGTGCATTGTCCCTGTCAGTTACCTGTCATCTACCTTATGCTCCAATTTTATAATCCATTTCACCTGAAGATAAGATTGTGCCTTAAATTATGCATTCACTGAGAGGCCAACTTGTCTTGTTTAACTGTGCAGCTACACTGCCACTCTGGAAGAAACATAGAGACGTGAAGCACCTTACGTATTCGAGGATCTGAAAGCTCTTTACAAAGAGAGATGGAGGTGCTGATGGCAAAGGGAAGTGCACTAAAAATTGTTGGCAATTGCTGATGTGGAACTTTCATTAGCTTTTATGCAGCCTTTGACACCTCAACCACTTTTATTAAGAGAATTAATGGGAGGGAGGACATTAAGGTTATTTCATCCTGTCCTTGGGGAACTGACTGTCAAAAAGACTGATGTATTAAATAAAGTGTTTGAGGTAACAGTGACCAATTTGTGGGAATTTGATCTAACGGCAGCTCAGAGCATGACACTGGACAGTTTTTACTACCACAACAACAACAACAACAAGTCCACCACTGTTCGCTGTAAGACATGGAGTTTTCTCTCTCCCTTCTTTCTTTTCCTTTCTTCCTTTTTCTTTCTTTCTTTTTTTTTCTTTTCCTTTTTCTTTCTTTTTTTTGCTTCACTTTTTTTTTCTTTCCTTCCTTCATTCTTTCTTTTTTCCTTCTCTTTGTTCTTTCTTTCATTTTTCTTTCTCTTCTTCCTCTTCTTCCTCTTTCTCTCTTTCTTTTCTTTCTTCTTTCCATTCTTTCTTCTTTCCTTATAACGTGGCAGCACTTCATCCCAAAGCTGTCAGTTCTCTGTCTGTCTCTAAGGTCCCCCAGTAAGGCAGAACTCTGTTCTGTCCTCACTCACCCATGAAATCCCTTAATGCTCCTTTTGATTTGGAGAACACAATGCTGCCTGAAAGGGCAGAGGACAGAAGTACTGTAGGGGAGGGCTCACAAGTACTCTTCATGCCATAACACATCTGATTATTACTCTGCCCTGATCACTGTAAAGCTGAAGTGTGTCTGTGGTATGGAAACGTCCAGCAAGTCCTGCACCAGTCTGCCTGGACTGCACTCAGCCCCACCACTGGGGAAGGACAGACCACCACCAAGGGCAGGACTGGAGAGAGGTTGCTCCTTGGGACATGCTTACTTCAGCCTCAAAGGATAAGTTTAACCAAAGGCTTCCCTACATAACAATGATTTCAGGGCTAACCACCAGCAAAATCATCTTGCTGAATGCTCTTCCTGTTCACCATACATAGGGTTGTTTTAATGGGAATAGTGATTTGTCACTTACTTGCCCACTTTTACTCCTTACTGCAATAACTCTTCACCTCCACTGTTTTAGGGAAGTGCCATTGAATCCAGCGCATTCAGAAATTTTAGCCTTCCTACGGTCTGCCATGCTAATTTCTGTAGGGAAAGGAAGCTAGTTGCCTAGCTTTCGTGCTTAAATTCAGTATTTATTCTTCTGATCTGCTCTTCCAGATTTCTTGCTAGCAGTGCAGCTTTGAGTTTCTGTCTTTCCATTTATCACAAGGAGGATATTTGCTGCTGACGCTTTAGAAAAATAAATAAATAAAGCAGCAGACCCAGATAAACATCTCACAGCATTTTAGCGATGCTAAAAATAATAGTTGATGTAAGTAGTGCTCTTTAAGTTAAAAGCACCGGTTGATGCAAGTAGTGCTTCAGAAGTTAAAAGCACAACACAGTCTCTTTGTTTCAGCTGGGATAAACTGTGATTACCACGGTGCAATTAATAATGAGGAGTCATGGGCAGAGACTGAAAAAGAAGTTGGGTCTCCAGAGTTTTATTCTCGCAGGCTGTCCCCTGAACAGCACTACCTCCTCACACAAATATTTGCCCTAAATAAAATGTTCATGCTTTCTAACTAAATAAAAGCAGCCCTGAAATCTGCAGTAATTCTTATGTCACCCTTTGACAGCACTAAGGAAAAACATCTACAGCTGTCGTGCATAAACAGAGAACTGTCTTAAGAGAGATTTGGCTCATTCATTTTTTCCAGGACAGTTGCAAATGTGGCTGTGTAATGAAAGATGGCAGAAACAGAGAGGGATTCTGAAGTTCAGCACTCACATGTAATGATAATATTTTCCCTGAAAATACACAGAGATATCCAAGTGACCTCTACTGAAAAGATTCTCCTTTGCCAAAGGTGTATGGGTACAGAAGATGGTGCACTTTTTATTAGCTGAATTTTTATTTTTGTGCTCGTTGGTATGTGTGCGCACAGGAATGCACGCTCCATTACTTGCTGTTCATTGGTTACTGTCACACTGCCGGTCTTCATTTTGTTTGTTAGGCATCCAGAAGGAGATCGCCCTTATTTTTACTTACTTTATTTAATATATTTTTGTCATGAACAAAGTTTAATGATGCTAAGAGAGACCCGCTCTTGCCTTCACTACATTTTGGATCAGGTCTTTTCCTACTAGGTTTAAAAGCAGTAAAGTCTAGTTTGTGGCTAACTACCGGCTACTTGCGATTGAAAAATCAATCATAGCAAACCTTCATTTGAGAACTCTCAGAGACACTGAGGTATAGGGAACCACAAAAAGTCCCTTCATATTTCTCACCCTAAATACTTACAGACACAGAATGCAGCGGTTTATTAAAAATAAGGATTGTTTATTTCTGAACCCTTAACAAACAAAATGAAGACTATTTCCTGACATTAAAAGAAAAATTCAGCAGAAAGCAGCAATGTGTTATCAACTCTTCATCTGCCTCCATCTATTTGCAAGACAAATACTTCTCTATAGCAGAATGGCCAATGAGATAACAATGTGCCTTATGCTTTGCTCTCCTGTCTAGTCTGGATTTTAACTTGCTAATTTTCTGTGGCTACAAACAATGCAGTGGAGTCTTTCAGGCAATGTGTTATGAACCACAGGCTAAGGGACATTGCTGAGGCCACCAGCAAGGTTCTCCAGCTCACAGTGAAAGAGCCTTCCTTTTCTTCCCCCGTGTAGCTGCTGTTACACCTACTGCTTAGCTAACCTCAGAAGAATCAGATAAACATTCTGTGCTGGGCTGTGGTTAATGTTTTCTACGAGCACATGTTCGGCTACCTGGAAATCAGGAAAAGCACGACTCAAAGACAAGCATTTTGCCTGAAGCCCACCTCAACAGCTGAAGCATTTTCAAATGTGCTCCTCTACAAAGAAGAGGACGAGATGTCTTGGTCAAGCAAAGAGAGCTCAGCTGGCAGCCTGGGCTGACTCACTAAAGATGACCCTAGCACTCATGGCAAAAGTAGATCGCAGCCTCCTTCCACAGACGAAGTAACCCAAAGGTCTTCCAGCCAGCAAGCTGTCCTGTAGGCTGTCCCTGCAGTGCTGTTATCTACTGAGCCACCCACAAACACAGATAGCAAGGAGCTAAATCTGACCCTTTTGGAGGAAGGGGGAAGTGTTTCTTTGCAGGAAATGAAGCAAGACTAAACAGAAAGTGCCTTTGTTGGTTCTGCAAAGTATTTAGCTTTGAGACGGTATTCCTGTGAGAAATATTATTCAAAACCCAGTTGCAACAAAAGGCAAGATCTAGATCTAAGTTCTTGTCTCTCCAGGCACAATTTAGACCTTCTCCAGCCACACCCTTTAATAATCTTTCCACACAATGTCACGTAACATTAAAATACTATCAAGCATCAACCCCAAGCATCACATCCATTTCACCTCACGGCCAGCAGCGATTCTGACAGGAAGATTGTGTTATGCCCAGGAAAACAAGCCTGCTTCAGTACAGCACAGCACTGGAACAAGGTATCTGGGGGTTCTCAAGGCACCTAATCTTTCAGTGACAGGCCCAGAGTTAAGCAAATGGATTACTTCATCCCAGAATGTCCTGAATTTCATATATTACCTCACAGAGCAATCAAAAAATCTGCAAAGCTGCTCCATCTCTCCTTTTTACCCTTTAACACATAACATACAATACAATAACAGCTTAAGGAGTACTAGCAGGTCAGTCTGAATGGTTACTCTTATTTCCAGGAACACAGAAGTTAAATTTGCATGGAAATGGAGCACACAAGCAAATGCACAGTGTTTTGCTTCCTGCTTATAAAAGATGAGTTTTGGTGAAGCCAATATCCTGGACGGACATAGTTTGCTACTGCTTAACCACTGTACAGGATAAATGAAGGCACTGCACGCTGCTGAGCACCCACCCCCTCAGTAATACATGCTATTGCAACCTCAGAAATATCTATTTCTAACCCAAGAGTAAATGCTGCCTGTCTTCACAGGGAACAATTAAGGCGGGCAGGTACATGGCAGACGGGGGCCCAGGAAGAGATTACCTGCAAGATGGTTGACGCCTATCAGAAAAAGAAGAGGGCTCATACTGAAGTGGATGGGAGAAGGCCCTAAGAAAGGAAGGTGTCTTACAGAAAGGTTGATGGGGCTCTGAGAAAGCTGATGACATCCAAACGGCAAACAGATGAACACAGATGATCTGAGAACTGCTGTTGCCTATGTCACTGACTTCCCAAGTCAAGTTATCTTTCTCTGCCTCCCGATAGCCTCATTTCAGGATGGTAACAATGCCAATTTTCCATCTTTGCAAGTCTTCGTAAGATCTATGGATGGGTGCCATTAAAAAGTTGTCAGCATTTTTAATTATGATAATATGCTGTCCTGTAACACAGCTAGTCTCTCTCAGAAACCAAACAATAGCCTAGCTCAATGATTAATTTATTGTGAAAGTACCTCACCTTTTGCCAACAATTCTGTTCCAAATTGCTTCTTTAGCTCTGCTGTCAACATACAACCTCACTGCTCATGGGTCCACGGGAGGCACAAAAACCACACCGTACACTGACTTTTTTAACACATTAAGTATGATAGTAGTATGATACGATACCGCATTTTCAATAAAACTCCATCCAGTTTAAATATAAGTAGAGAAGGACTTCTTATGCTTTTAACCTAAAAACTCACCATGAGCAGTAATATAAATCTATGCAAATAGCCATAACCCCAAGTATGCAACTGATAAATTAGTCTGTATCACTCATTTGTGTAATCCACTTCTAGGCATTACAAGTATTGCCAGGAAGAGGTATATCTTACTGTACATTTCTCTTCCAACTTGTTTCATTACATCTGGACTTCCTGAAACACTTACTGGAGTACAGTATGGCTGGAGAAAGTTAGAAGTGGCATGCTAGTTTTAGTTCCAAGCTGAAACCGAATTCTTGTCACTTATTCTGGCTGGTGTAATAACAGAGCAATTATTTTCTTTTATTTTGTGAATTTTACCAGCTAACTATTTATTTCAAACACATGATTCTCTCCAGAGATCATCTGAAAATTGCTTCTTTCTTCTGCTCTTGTCAGAAACAAATGTCAGTGCAACGCTGAAGTCTAGGACTCGATGTTCTACACCAGAAAAATAGCGTCAGAATTAGCAGGGCTGCCTTAAGGGGCACTCAGGGTGTGAAAGGCTAACAGATTAGTCTATAGATCACTCTTGGTACCAGAAGGAAAATTGATTTTGTTTTCTTGCCATCTAGCTTTCACAAAACACATTTTCCAGTTTGTCATTACATATATTTGGCTAGAAGAAGTAATAATTTATTTTGAGCAGATATTGCTTACCCCTAATTCTGAAAATATGAAGCTAAACAAACAAAAAAATCTGACAGTTGCAAGGAATTTACTTACCTTCTACAGCTGATGCACTCGGATGGCAATGTTCTTGTTCAGGAATTATGGGCAGTACCTTCCTGGCCTGTGCAGTAAGTGGAACCTGTTGTTCATTGGCCTTCACTAGGAAAAGGTAAAATATTTTTATCCACACTGCTAAACAACAAATACATCTGCAGAGTGTTATGCTTTGAATATGCAGGTTTGAAGATCACTGAGAGCTATCTGAATGCGAGACAGAGGTGCACAGCCAGTTCTTCAATGGCATTTCAGTGCCTATAGATGCAGATACACGTCTGGGAGTCCTGCAAGTACTAAGCACGTTCTGGTATTTTGCTTCCTCTTGGCACTACCCAGACTACAACACATTGATCCTAAGTCTTCATGGAAAACAGCTTGAGGGTAGGCCACTAAATTGCTCTTGAAAAGTTTACTGGTAGTGAAAACTCAAAAGCATGCAAATATGGGGGTAACTATGGGTCTCCCAGAACACGAAAATCTACAGGTGGCCAATTAAGCAGAACCAAGTGAAATTCAGAGTGTGAACTTCCCGATTCATTCTCACAGAAGGACAGCCCAGACTGTGTGCCTCAGATAACTTGCCCTACACGCAGGGAGAGTAACTGGGCGTCGTACAGTGCTTAACAGAGACGGGAGCACGCGCTTCAGAAACAGGCAGAGATGTGGTGATGCTGTTAGCATGCTGACACGCAGACAGCGACATGGTGTCTTGCTGGGATACATGTAAGGAAACACGGAAGCAGAGTTGCCAGGCTAATGATGCTTCAATGCAATGCATTTTTCAAAGAACTACATCAGAAGACAGCATTTTGAATCAAGGTCCACCCTGTCCCTCACCATCCATAACTTCTGTAACCTACAAACAGATTTCTACTGAGTTCATAACAAGAGGAAGAACCGTGCCGTTTATATTTAGCTGTATTCTTTCTCCACTTTCGATATCAACTGGGTTTCTCTCCTTTACCAATGCAATTAAAAAGTGGGGTTTGGATCTTGGTAATTAAGCAGCTGAGTATGAAAGACAAAGTTGAAACAAAACTGGGGTAGGTTTAAAAATAGCAGTGGGTCATATTCCACCCTCAGGCTGAACCTGAAGAGAATGGGAACGTAGGCTGATATTCCCTTTGGAGCCCGTGTATAAGGCTGCTCTGCATGCATGCAAACGGAGCAGAGAAGTGGCCCCTCACATATCAGTGCTCTACTGAAAGCATACAGGGGCTATAAAAAGCTCCCTAAAACTACCTGTCTCCTATAATTTTTATTCTCCCTTCAGAAACAGCAAAAGACCCAAAGTGGTAATTAGCCTTCACATTTTTCTCTGGAAACATTGCATCTTAGAAACACGTACATCTGTGCTGAGTATTGAACACCGTGACAAGCTTTGCTTTTCTCAGCATTATTCGTCTACGTTGCAGAGGCAGAGACAACTACACAGCTATGTCAAGAACTAACTAGGAAGGATTGGAATAAAATATGGGATGTTTCACTTAGCCAAGATTAAACAAATTTCTCTTTTCTTGGCTTTGCACATATTTGGTGCTGTAGAGGATGCATCCTGCCTGTCCTCTTTGCTAAAAAGAGAAGGTGTCATAGAACACAAGGAGGACCAAGTCTGAATTCATTGAGATGCCAGCCCTGACACTGCTGAGACAGGGACTGGGCCTATTTCCAACCTGCAAACTAACCTGAAGCTGTAGCAATACATCAAGATATGGCAGAATTTGGCCCACTTCTAATCTTGTAGGCAAGGAACTATTATTTTAATAGGGTAGCACAGAAGAAAATAAAGGAACTCAAATGACCAAGGGGAAATTTGTCTTATTGTTTCTTATGTGCAAATTATAGTTGTCAAGCGCACTTATATCAGATGTTATGGATGTCATGAAGTCTGAACAGTCCAGAAAACAACGGCAGGCCAGAAACCCTGAGGTTTTATTCTCTGAGTCCTGGTTGTCACTGTGATCCTGTAATGTTCTTCTTTCAGGATGAGTTATGAAATTCTCACCCTATTGCTTAGTGGCTGCAGGTCTTTTAGCAATTTAAAGTGTTTTAAACAAGCTACCCCACTTTTCATGTTACTGGAAAGTCCAAAATTTCTGTATCTAAGAACTGTAGCTATTTCCCTTTGCTTCCAGCCTCTAAGCTATTTTTCTACTTCTGCATTTCTCTTAGCCTGAACCAACTGAGTCAAACCAGACACTCAAAATCAACCTTTCCCCTAGGAGAAACACAAAACACCTCTCCAGTAACAAAAGCCGTACCAACTGCTGACCGTCTGCCCCAGCCCAACCCACAGGGACGGGTGGCTGCTGTATCGGGAACGGCTGGTGCTCTGTGAGAACACATCCATTGCTGCTGGGGCTTGAGGCCAAAACCCCAGCTCACGTCTTTGCTAATAGAGAACTCAGCAGGCCACAGAGTAGCCAGGTGCTGTGCACATTTGCTGACTCTGGGCTAAATTCATTTTCATTAGAGAAAAAGTATAAGTAAGTCTAAGATTCCAGATAAGTAGCATAGATACGAAAATAAAAATACATCTTGTAATTCACAGTCTATTGAAATCTCAGTTAAATATGTTAGTGTTTCAACAAATATAGTCTTCGGAATACTCGATACCATGACTAGGATATGTTCAAAATCTGTTCCAGCAAATGCAGTATGAATATTAATTTGATACGGTTGAAAGCCAAGAGCATCATAATATAATCAGAAGAAAACATACTCAAATACATCAGAATTAACTTTGCATTACTGTGAGCCAGACGAGTCAGGGAATCTTGTATTTGTATCCCAAAACACAATGAACCAAATTATTACTTTGAGCCAATGGAGTGTTGCTGAAAACGAGAGAAGTAATACACAATTTCAGCAATATAGAAGGCATTATGTCAGAACTAAGGTTATGTCTCACATAGACTATAGAGTAGTAACATGATATTAACAATACGATTGCGTGTCTGCACAGTCCCATTCTAGAATAGGAGTGGGAGCAGGTTTTTTTCCAACAGACCTTATGCTGCTTTCAAAACAGGACAAAAATAAATACGGAATGTCATTTTTATGCTACAGAAATAAGGTCTAGATAGAATTTATAGTGGTAAACTTGTAGCAATATAAATTCACACTGCATCTTATAACCCACATACTTACATTAATGAAACTTCCTGTATGAAAAGACCCTGCTAGGCAGATTCATCATAGGTACCAAAAGCCCTAATTTATGCAATTTGTCTTTCTTGTGCAACATTTTTTTTTTTTTTTTTTTTTTGAACAGTGTAATGCATAGTTCATAGACACTGGCCTGCTCCCAACATGTGCCATGTCCCCAGGAGTTCATTTTTTTAGGATAGTCATATGAGAATAGCTATACTTAATCAGTTCCTAGTAGTGGAAAGGGTATTTAAGAGGTTTAAGGAAAATGGGTTAAGGAAAAGAGCAGTGTAAGTAGAGCTACCTTCCATTTCACTGGAACCAAGGTGATTTGAGAAGTGAGCTATACGTGACAGTCTAGCAATTTCTGAGTTCTTTTAAAACACTTTGGGGAATACTATCTAGTCCTTATAAGTGCTATTATTAATTCATTAAGTTGTTCCAAAACCTCTTCAACTGCCTCTTCAGTTTGAGAAAAGAAAGCCTTGCAATAAAAGCCTCTGATGTGGGAATCTCCCTGACATTCTCTGTGATGAACACAAAGAAGGAATAGATTTTTCACCTTTGGTTTATTTTCCACAAACTACTACTAGCAAGTCCTATTTGATATGAAAATGCTCTGTGTCTGGAAATACAGGTCAGCTGCTTCAAGACATTATTTCTTGCACTGATGAAAAATCATCCTGTTCTCTTTCCCTTCTCTTGTGGCTGCACTAAAGGGCAACTGTGTTTTGTCAATTCAAACCACTCAAAGGATTATTTTACACAAATGTAATGGCAGAAACAGATCTAAAGTCTAGAAAACATGCACTGTACAGCTCTGTACATGCTCTCTCACACACTTTTTTTTTTTAGCTTAACAGCACAGACATGATACAGCCGAAGTTTATGACCAGAATGTTTTAAAGCTTCCGTCTCCACTGTATGTGCCTAATTGTTCATAGTACCATGAATTTCTGAGTTGGAAGGTTGTAATTGTAATCTAACCCTAAAGAATTTACTGTAGATTTTTCCTCCTTGGATAAAAGGCAACTAGACTGGATGATAATAATTTGTGGATGTAGAGGCACCAACAGTTTCACAAGACCAGCATACATGCTGTAAATTATCTATTTGTAGGATCACAGTAATATTAAGCCACTAATTTACTAAGTCTTTGTAGGAAAACATTCTCATTCTCAAAGTGGAGGTTTCCTTCTTTTTCTTTCCTTATACTTTCTGAACTTTGACTAACTTTTGAGAAGCATCTGTACATCTTTTCATCTATATGAGATACTGTCACATTCACTTATATATACAGTTATTTATCCTCATTGCAGGGTTTCCAGGATGGTTTTATTGTCTTCAGAGCACCTCAATGTTGTGTTCAGAGATTCCAAGCTGTACACTAACGATAATTACAATATTATCAAGGGCAGTTGAACAAGTAATCTACTGCTGTTTATAATCCACTATCACAGTAGCAAATCTTCAACTTAGGAACTGGAAAAAATGTAAACATTTTTCTTACGGTCTTGATTCTACTTTAAATTATATTAGTATAAATCAGAAAATTGACTGGATTGATCAGAACTATGATGTGTGAAATCAATGAATATCAGATTAGAATAAGGCCCATTTTTGCAGTTAAAACTAAGCATCTTTCTGGGTTAAATTGATAGGTTGAAGTGGGAGGAACACACAAGTAAGAAAAACAAACCAATATGTGATTCCTGTTCTCTTCAGCACAGTAAAACTAGATTTGAATTTCCATAAAACTTCATCATCAAAAATGCCTTTGGATATACAACATTAAAGATGTCATTGTGAACATGCTGATAAAACAGTTATGTCTTAGTGAAGCTACTAAAGACAAAAGGTGGCAGAGAGATAATTCCTTTCCTGGGGGATGAAAATAATGAGCTCATAAATATCTTAAACCTTAAATAAAATCTTAGAGGTAGCCTCTAAAACTGAGGAGCATAAATTTTACTCCCAGGAGAGTTCAGACAGACATGGAGCTAGCTATTCACCCTTTTCTAGGTAAAACTGAAATGCTGTGAGTTATTGAGTAGTAGAGAGAAATTATCAAGTCTCCTCTAATTCTCAAGGAACTGACCAGACAAGAAGCAAAATAGGCAAACTTAGACAAATTTAAAACCATTTATTTCATTTACTGGCTTTGTAGTTGTTCTTATTTTGGAGGGAGTTTTTGTTTTGTTTTTGTTTGTTTGTTTGTTTTTCCATTCAGAGCTATTATTCTTCATGTTCATGTTAATATTTAAAAAGCCAGAGCTCCCTTTGTGAACCCAGAATCCATATTGAAGCATATGAATTTTCTGGCAATATCAGTAACATTCAGAGGTCTATCTGCTAATTTCCCCTCACCCATAGATTTATGATCAAATTCTAATTTCTGCACCCAAAACTTGGAGTTTAGCCATGCCTCTTAATTTATCTGGGCTAGCCACATTGTACTCTCAGAAGATCACATTTTAATACCTATCTGAAATTATTAAATTGTAGTTTGTTGGGATTTTTTTTTCTAGGAATAGTCTACTAAATGCCAGCAGAGACATTCCCTGAGTCCACACCTGTACATTCCATTCTTTGCTAGCAGATTTTGTCAAGCCAAAAACACTTAGAGCATACATGTATGTGTGTATATTTGTGTACACTTTTCTGACACACACAAAGCACTCAGCTGCCAGATTTCAAATGTGGCACACAAGATCACCAAAACTTAAAAGGAGGTAAAAGAAAACAACAGCAAAGTCCTTAATGCAAAACATTTGGAAGACTGGAAGAAGCATTCCCACATACATAAGTCTTTGTAGAGTTTCACTGTGAGAAATATTTATTTCCAATAGAAATATGTATTTGTAACATAAGCCAGATCAAATTTGTGTAGGATCAAGGTAACTCTGAAACAAAACTGAAGCATCCCTTGACAGGAAAGTCTTAAAAGGCCTTTCTTGAACTCTCCAGACTTCACAATTTGTTAGGTTTTTATTTCACTTTTATACTACTTACCAGGAAAAAGATGAATTTTATTAGCAGAAATGGTTGTTATTGCATGTCTGGAATCTTTTTTGCTTTGAATAGTATAAACTGCTGCTGCTCCTCTGTGTTTACCATCTGTTTTAAACAAAATGAGATATCTTCAGCTATAGAAATACAGACAGCACTCATTAGAAGGAAAGCCGGTACAGGCCTTATGCCTAAATTGTTTAACACTTTCCATGAAGAAACAGGAAGGTTCTGAAGTAAGGTCTGGAAGAAACCTAGGGTCAGATGTTTTGTATTTTTCCCAATTACATTTTATGGTTTCATGTTTGCCCTTTTCAAATTCTTCTTTCCTTCTCTATAGCATGTAACTTAAGTAGACTTTGGAAGATTATAGAAAAAAGTAACCGTGCATGCTCTGGTACAGGTTTGGAATCATGCTTCTGATGGTGGAATTGCAAGGATGAAGTGTACTGGCACCCTAGAAAACTGACAGCCTCTTTGCAAGTGTGTGGTGTTCATCTTTGGGAGCACAGTACAGGAACAAGCTCCACACCACCGAGAGAAGATAGAGCTGGGTTGAACACCTCTGACTGTCCTCAGCACCCAGTGCTTTCCATCATCCTGCCGCTCTCTCCATGGCACTCTTCTACAGTGAGAGCAGCTCAAGACTCAGCTTCTGACAGCATACGTGCCCCACTTCTACACAACAGAACTGTTTTTTTTTTTTTCCTTTTGAGAATCTTTAAAAATTCATTAAATTAGCATTATTTAGGTCATGACGTTTTTATGAATACCCAGGTGAGAACTAATATGCTGAAGCCTTAAGTATGTGCTCTAACAGTTAATGTCAAAAGAAGCTCTAGAACTGGCTGTAAGACAAGAGTGGAAGAGTAAAGGCAAAAGGACTAATTTCTAATTTAGCTCTTTGTCATGGATCACTTGTAACTTCCTCAAAGTTTATTTGGATATTTTATTTTATGCACTCTTGGAAATAACTTCATTAAAGTTTCAGAGAGTCTCAGAGTCTGCCTAGCAGAAAGTCTTGGAAGGTCTCAAGAGGAAATGAATAATTCCATATTTCTTCCCAGTTTTCGCTAGTGCTCAGAAATTGAGAGAAAAACTACTAACTGAATTATGACTGTAAAAATTCTAAGCAGCTGTTTTAGGCACATAGTAATATTCTGTCAGACTCTTTAGGCACCACAGGAAAAAAAAAAAAAAAAAAAAAAAAATTATTTTGTAGACTTTTAATGAATATATACGTACAAGAAATAAAACCCTTGAATCTAATTTTATGTGCTTATCTTTTTGCCAGTAAGATATTACTCTTGTGTATGATGTTATATATTGTAAATTTAAGTAATGAAAATACTATTCCTCTATTAACAGAAAACTTACTCTAGAGGTAAATCAGAAATCAGAAGCCCAAAAGGAGCGTCTTTTCCTCCCTGCCTGTGTCCACAACAATTCTGAAAAACTTGCATTTAATAGAAAAATGATGTTTAAGAATAAAGGTAGTAAAATCATTAATCATGAATACTAATGGTTCTGCATTAAAAATGAGATGTTATGAATCAAAGCATAGAAAATCTCGCTCATGACATTTATGGTAGCTTTTCAAATTGCAAGTAAAAGTCCTTCAAACTAGAATAGTTACTGGCCCATTTATAAAGACCTATTTTACTGTTTATGTACATAAAATAGGATTCAGACTTTTGTTCCAGCAATAGGTAAAAGATCATGCATTTCGATCGAGATAATCTGATAAGGAGTTTCTTTTGTTATTTGGAGGGGGATGCAACAGATACGTCATTTTAAGCAACTGTTTCACTTAATTGATTAAAAATAAATGCATAAAATATTTATATTTTTAAAAAATCACAGAAACATCTTGAGTGTAGGCATCCTTCTGCCTTCTGTTCAGTTATGACAAAATCTAAACTTTTATTGCTCTTTCATTACAAAACTGCTTGTGGATACAATTAGGATGATCACAGGAGTGGATGTAGCTTATCATTTTTTCATTACCCCTGTGACGAAGGTCTCTGTTCTGCAGCTCAGGACTACAAGATGAATGGACAGCTGTCTGGTAATAGCAACTAAACGCTGGTTCTCCAGAGGCTTTCTACCCACTCAGGGCTGAAACGGGCAGAAAGTCTCAGGAAATTGCTGTGAAAAGCGTCCGAAAGCTATTATCCCAGGTAGCAGATTAAGTAACACTCATTTCACATTGACAAAAGGGAGTTTGCTCCCTGTACCACCTACCTCTGACTTCTGATGAAAAATGAAGATCAGCAGCTGACAAGGTCAATTTTCTGCACTGTTTTTTTGCACAGAGGACTTTATCTTGATTGCTCAACAGTCTCTTTTATGCTTAGGGTAGTCCTACACTTCTATTGTTGCTTTCTCCCTTGTATATTGCTAGAAGAAATACTGTAAACCCTGATTTCAGCCTCTATTCCAAGCGAATTGCATAGGAAGAGCCTGTTTTGGGTGGTGAATGCATTATGCACAAACAGTTGTTTCAGTCTCTGTAGTAAGGACAAGTTCTTCCATAGCAAAGTTACTTTTTTAATCACTTGGAGTAGTCAAATAGTGCTGTTTCAGAACTCACAGCATTATTTTATTTGCTTAAATAACAGCACAGAGCAGAAACGTTATCTGAGCTTAATTCAGCTCTGCGACTGAGAAGGCACCGCTTGTTTGACCTGCGTGGCATTGCACCCCCACTGTGAATTCAGATGACCAGTTTTTAGGACAGACAGCTGAGTGTCTATCTCCTCATATCTAACCCATAATTTTTCTTGACCATGACCTAGATGAATCATCTTCAGGAAGGAAAGGGTATTTCTATCTATTGCTATTGGTCATTGGCATTTCTGCTTAAGACCTTCACCAAGGCTCAACTGTAATCTTTTTATCTACTGAAATGACTCTGAAACCAGAAGTTCATTGGACTAAAGATCATAGGCCACCAAGCATCTGTCAAAAAAACACATCCTTCATTCACCACCAACAAGCTTGGATTTGCATCCACAATTCAAAGGTGAAAGGGGATAGCATCAATCATCTGAGTATTCCAGTTCCTCTGTAAGAAACTCCTATCATATTGCAATTAAAATACTGTTGTCTGAACCACATTCGTAATCAACAGCTTCCTTATAGTAAATTTTTCATTGTGTAGAAATTTAAATTTGTGGAGATTAACTTTTTGTTACTTACAGTTTTGTCCGTTTTCATGAACTATTTTGTAGATGACAATTGAAATAGTAAACACAATAATGACTAGAATCATACTGAGCCAAATGATCTTCGCCATACACATTGGATCTGTCCAGAAAAAGTAGGAGAGATTAAATAAAGCAAGAAAATACTGACAGAAAAAAGCAGAATAATTTGTCTTCATAGTTTTTTTGACTATGCCTATCTCCACAGATGAAAATTTAAACAAAACAGAAGGTAGTGCCTTTGTCTTTCAGCCTGCTTTGTTGTTTGCAATTGAGTTTTCTACCCAGAATTTAGTTTCATTTTCATCTGTATCTATCTCTCCATGTCTGAAGAAGTTAAAAACTATACTAATATCATAGCTAGGTCTACTTATTAAGAACACAGAAATAAACAAACAAAAAACAAGACATAAGCTGCCCTCTCTTCAATAGGATTTTCCCTGGAATTATTTTACACTGCTTTAGCCAACTCAAAAACACTTATTCATTTCCATCAAAGTTACAGCACAAAATGTATTTGCCATATAAAACTAAATGAATGTAATATAATTCACCAATTCCCTGATGGGAAGTGTTGCATATATGTACCTGAAGCCCTGATTGTGGTCAGGCAATCTCCTGCAGCACAAAGTGAAACTTAAAAAGCTGATGGTTTGTCCTCTGGGAAAACTAAGCCTAGCTCAGTTGAATATTTCTCTTTTAAGTCAGGCTGAACATGGGATATTGCAGCAAGACATTAGGAAAAGTCAAACCTGTCTTCTGGTTCTTCTAGCTCCGAAGTTAACTGAAATTCTGAAATTGTTTAATTTACCTCCAAGACAACAGGGTTATGCTAATATGGGGGAGTGAAGAGTAAAAAAAAAGTAATTCTAGATTTTTTCAAACATGCATTTTGTAAGTCTGTCATTATTAAGTGGAGGGAAAAAAAAAAAAAAGGAATGTACAGACACGTTTTTCTGTCTAGCTTCTAGGGAAAATAAAAGCAGAGCAAAACAGTTGACTATGGATAACTGTTAGGTGACTACTAAAGATGGTCTTTTTCTATGGGATGATCAAAATTGCATTGTTTTGTTGTGAAATACTTTCAAATGGTTTCTGAAAGCAAAGAACTACCTACTGGAGATTTTCTCAAACATTCAAATTGTTTCCGAGTTTGATTTCCCTTCTGACTCTCCTTTGTAACTTACATTCCACGTAAGACTCCAGCTGCAGTGAAATATTTATACAGTCATTTTGGTCGTTGATCATTGCCGCTAGACAGGAGTGATTTAGGTATTCCTCAGCTGCATTTCTTCCTCTGACTGTAGAGTTGTTGATGCGGATTTCCAGCATATAGAAGATACTATCCTCTACTTCTTCATTTGCATGAAGTATAGTGAAATTAAAATATTTGTAAAAATAAATAACATCTTCTGCTTGCTCTTCCAATGAGCCTTTTTCTTTTGGAACTACAAATTAAAACAAAAACTGTTATATAATGACAGACAAAGAAAGACAACTCTCAGGAGGAGTGATAAAATAATTTTTCTGTCTCATTTGTGAAAACAAATAGTATTTTTTTACATTACTATGATAAAAATGGACAACAGGATAAAATGTAAAATCATTATGAACAGAACCAAGGAGTATTGATTATCTACACAAAATACATTTCCTTAGCAAATTATAGCCTTTTTTTTTTTTCTGCTTTACTACCAGATTAAAAGTTTTTAAGATTTTTGTTGCTTTGTCAGCTGTTGTCAAAGCTAACAAAGACAAAAATTGGGCTATAAAGAGAAACAACAGGAAAAGCTGTATGATGCTAGACATCTGAAGTGTACTTCTAGCCTCTGTGCTATCGGTCGCAGAAGGGTTTTGTTCCATTTCAAACCACAAACTGTGAGACTCACAGAATATTAACAAATACATTTAGGTGAGACTGTGTCAGTTGTGTTAAGAGTCGTATAGGTATAAATGAAAATAGAGATTGTCCACATATTTTCTGCATTGGTGTTCTCCACACTTGGAAAGACAGCTACTTTTTACTAAAGTGATGCAGTTTGGACAGAATTGCATTTCTTATACCCAGGACTTGGCCTCTTGCCCCTGTTGCTGACAATGTTAGGAAAGAAAAATTCAGAAGCATCCTCTCCCCCAAATTTCCAGATACATAAGGCACAGAAGGAATATGCTGCTACTGTTCTGAAAAGCTGTGGTTGTTGCTTCTTCATATTGCTGGGCCAGTCCTTACTCAGTACTGCCTTCTATAGAACAGGTAAGGCCATTTTTGATGCTGAACAGTTGTGGAGATCACAGGCTATAAGCAGAAAAAATGTTGTTTTAGTTCTTTTATTTCTTGTGTAGCTGCTACCTAGACTGTTACCATCTTTGATTTAGTTCTTCAGATACTTGTTTTCATCATATCAGCCATCAACAAGCAGAGTTCCACAATGACATTTAAAAGCAAATTTTTCAAGAAAACCCATCAGAAACTACAACTCTTTATAAATAAATGAAATATTTTAGAAAACCCAGCAAGAATTAAAGAATAAAGATAGAGATATAAGAGTGCTCATAAAAACCAGATGGCGGAGGTCAGATTTGCAACAGAAATATTCCAGGTGGCTCCTGGATAAGGCACTCTTTTCTCGCAGCACCCTGCTTGCAAACCAATACAAATCCCCCTGAAGACAATGAACTCTCCCTCACACACATGGTTTTACATAAGATCCTCAAAGAGAACAAATTGGTATTTTGCTACCTATGTTTTTCTGCTGAGAATCTGGCATAAAACCTACATTTTGTAGCAATGCAAAGAAAAGCTATTACGGACAACAACAACAAAAGCCCAACAATGTTCATAGAACTTGCAAAGCCCATAGAGAACCAGCACCGTGTTACCATTTTCTTTCAAATACCAAACAAAACCATGCATTTTATGCTGCAATTAACTACTTCCAAATGAAGTATTATGCTTTTCCTACTTACTTTTTTTAGTTACCACTCCTGATCCTTGATGATCAACATCCACATCTCTGTTGGATTCACATTCTGAGTATTTAGTATGTGATTGTTGTTCCCTACTAGAGGATTGGCAAATACATGGAATATTTTGGAAACTGGAATGATTTACAATGGTCTTCAGTAAGATAGTTTGGTTTTCTCTTCTTTGTTGCAGTGATCTTCTGCAAGAATTATTAAAAGTGCAAAGTGGAAAAGTGGTGTTACTTGATGAACAGGTATCCGTGCACGATACAATGATAGTGTTAGCTGAAAAACAAAGAGTACCGTATTAGCAAAACCTTCACAGAGGGCATAGATAAGTATGTGCGTTTACGTATCACGTAACAACATATCCTTTAACCATAATACAATGAAATGCATTTTTTTTTCTTGAGAATTACAGCAGCATAGTGAATGCATTGCTGAATTACAAGGAATATCTTGAAGTACTAACTTGCATTTGTGGTCATCTCTAGTCTCATTCCTGTTTCAAAGTTGTTTGGATTTCATTGTGCTTGAAGAGAAGATGAAACCGTTTGTGTTTGAAAAGGGAAACAGAGCCCTAGAACTGTGCAGTTGCCATACACCAGTGTGATCATGCTGCAAAAGAGCTATAATGAGGATGAAAACTTTCTCTTCGGGGACATTGAAACCTTACATAGAAACTACAGAGAAATGCTGCTGCTTTGTCCAACCACACCCTTCCTGCTCTCTGATATTCAATCACGAAACTTAATTATAACCAATTTTACTGTTAGTTGAGTTTCAGTATCAAATTACTGCAGCTGGAGCACATTAACGCAATTCTAGCAAATAACAAAAAACACACAGTATTCTTTATTAACGAGTGCTATTTTAGCTGTCCTCCACATTAAAGTAAGGCTTTATTGTGTGAATCATGTATTTTTACTTGAGTTAACCTTGAACTATTTTTTCGGTATGAAAGAAATTTAAGAGTAAGAAACTTTTGGGACCCCAACATTAAATCTGTATTTATGAACACAAATAATCAGGCTCGTGTTGACGTGGCACTAACCCATAGTTTTATGGCTGAGCTTCCAATTCTGGTATTACCTTTGCATCTCTGAAGAGGAAATTTTGCATCTACCACTCATTATGAGTAATTGGGATAATATGTTCATAAATCCTTATGTATAGGCAGGAAAGCAGCCTTTGATTGCTCCAGTACTCAGCTGCAATCTGACAGTTTCAACAGCCATCTGTGCTCACACTGTAGCGGACTTGCCTCAGAAACAGTTCAGTGAGGGATTTTGGGCAGAATTCAGAAATAAAATCCAAAATCCAGCACCACAGTCAGTTACCTTTGTTTTACTTACACCACATTAGAGTATCATAAACTCATAAAACATTGAAATGTAAAATATAGCATGTGTAGGTAAGAGAAAACCTAGGCTGTGATCTTTCCCTTAGGAAAGTCAAAATATTTTCCCCCAAATGTTTTTGATCTGACTGTCACAACCTGGAGCAAAGCAGGCTCCTGAGACCCAATTCTTCCAGCTGAAGGAGGTGTTTTGGGCAGCGATCCTACATGGAGATGAGCCAGCAACAGAAGAAAAATACTTACTCTACCCTCCTGGCAAGGCATGGGCATCTGGGCAACAAGTCTAAAACCACTGCTGCAGCTTTCAGGGTCAACTAATAGCAATTCCCTGCCGTGCCCCTTTCACTGAGGAATTTGTACCGGGACACGTGAATCCAGTGACTGTGCAGTGACAGTGACACGGGTCTATCAGTGGTCGCTCCATTTTGCATGACATGCTCTACATGAGCAAACAGGCTCAAGAGCTGCCTAGCCTTTTGTATAAAATTACATTTTTATCACTTCCTTACAGAAATGGCAGCCATCCCATAATATGGCAGATACAAAGCCTTCTGTACAACTTTGGGAATGCATAACTGAGAGTTTATAGGAGAAACAGTCCAGCGAACTGTACAGGACTGGGACTGAGAGCATCAGGCTCCAAAACAACAAGTTCCTGTTCTAAAGCAACTTAGTTTAAAATTTCAGAGACCAAAACTGGTGGGTTGCTTTACAAATTTAAAAGAAACTTTTCACTCTTGGCAGTGCTGAACTGTATTCTTTTTGATAAATTTTTAAAGGCTTGTTTTTCTGGAAATTCATTTTCCCCAACATTTCTGAAAAAAAAAAAAAAATCTAAGTTTTACTTATGTTATATTAAAAACCTGAAGCACCCACAGCTTCAGTGTGATTTTAGAAAAGCCTATGGGATTAGGTCTCAACCACTCATTTAGGAATCACCTGTAGAGGAAGGTACAGTGACTATATTTCACATCTCAGAGAAGATTTCTGACAACAAATTTGTGTGGCGAAGTAATGTCCACGACCTCATGTGGTAGACAGAAATCTGAAACACCTACAGCAATGGAATTCTGTACATTTTAGGCTTGCTACAAAATATGAATTAAAAGCAGTTTCCAACAGAAGATTTTCAGTGAAGCAGAAACGCAAATTTCCTTGGAATTTTCGAATTAAATTGCTCAGCATGTTTACTTCCTCACGTAATTCAGACATTGTAATACAGTCATAAGTTTTCAGAACATCCAAAATATGACTATGATCGTGATTTTCCAAATATAATTCTGTACTCCACTCTGCTCATATACATCTTACTTTAGACATAATGTGATTAAAAACACACATCAATATCAGAACTGCAATGATCATGCTATTGCATGCAGCATAAAGCAACTCCAAGGATAATCTGGGGCAAATATCATGGAAAAAATGCAATTACTCTTTAATGTTTGACAGTAATATCAATGTTTTCTTCTGGTAATATTCAGGCCTTTGTTTATTTGTGTGGTCTCTGTTAGCAAGCACTTTGGTTACTTCTGAGTGGAGTTAAAACATGAGTTGTTCCAACATCTTAAACCGTATGATTGTTTTTATAACATTTGAAACTTATGACATCTTATCAAGTGTGTTGATATTATCTATAAATATTATCTACAAATAATTATTTATAAATAATTATCTATAAATATCTATATTATCTATAAATATCTATAAATTATCTTCTATTATCTATAAATATCTATAAATTATATTCTAGCTAGTATCACGATTACATTTTTTTGGTGAATGAAAATAAAAATGTAGATGTAAGTAACCTAATCTGGGCATGGTTTGACACTAATTTGCTTGCAGAAAATTATGCTTCATAAATAATTTAATGATGTCTAGGAACACACACCATTTGGCAAGGGGATTATTTTTATTATTAGATTTATCTCATACAAAAGCTTACTTAGGAACAGCTGTGACAAAACTATTTTAATATTAATTTATTTATGAATTTTTAAGAAAGCACTGAATGCATTGCTTATACACATAGATTTTGCATTCATCCTAAATACCGCATTGACCTTTAGGGTCACCAATGTTTATTTGGGATTTGGGTTAAAAGATTTGCTTCACTAAATTCACCTATTTGACTCATTTTTTTTTTATCATGCTACCACTGCATATCTCTTGCATAAACACTATCTCACACAAGAAAGTAACTGTACAAAGATTTATAGGCATTTAAGCACAGGGATTTCAAAAAAGTTATTTTTAAGACATGAGTAGCTGCCATGGAAGAATATAAGCATTTTAAATACTACCTTCATGCTGAAGATAGTAAAAGTACAGTTGCATGGAAATAGTTACAAAATTTTTGCTATGTACATAAATGAATGGCAAACTCCTTCCAAATTAACACATAGAATTAACTCTTTGGTTAAAAATCTAAAGAAAACAATCTATATGTTTTACAAAGTCCATATGTATGTCCATATGAGTCCATATCATAGCCACCACTTTCAGGAAAGCACATGTCAACTTTTCAACTACAATCAGAGTTTAGAATAAATAAAGTCTCTTTTAAAAGCTGATCACTCACCTTCATGGATTTTGAAAAATTCAGGTAAGCATAAAATAAACATGGTAAGTACTCCTAGTACTAATCTGAAGAGTTCTGATTTTCTCAAAATCAAGCACATGCCACTGAAGCTCTCCCATCTAGCATAGTGGTGGTAACTTCCTGGTTTAGCTTTTAACTTAGTGCAGGCTTTATGCAAAATAACATCCATCCATTTCCTTTTTCTCATACGACTTTTCTTTTTACTTCATGTTACATTAAGTTGAAGGGAGGTAACTTCTGTTCTTACATTGGCATAGCTGTGCATGATTCAAATGAATAGAATTAAAATAAAACTAATGTACCGGGATGAAAATACGACAAAAATGCACAGAATGTATTTTATTCATTTGGGGCAATTTTGTTATAGGAACATCACCCCCTAATGGCCACTTTCATACACCTCCTGAACAATAATGTAATCATCGTTGTGAAGGAATTTTATTCTCATTTGGCCAAGAAGATTCTTAAGAAAAGTGAGTCAGAACCTCATTATAAAAATCAGTCAGAACCAGATGAGTCAGATATGGAGATTTTATTGTTTTATTTATATACCTATGCCTTGGGGCTGGCATGTCTGCGTGTTATAATTTGACATAATACAGTATCTTTAAGACTTGAATAAACTATTAATTTGATCATTAAAATTCTAATTTAGTAAATAAACAATGTTTTAAGTACAAGGAACTGAGTGTGAGATGATCATAGTATCACTGCTACTATATTCTCAAAAGACAGTGGATGTGTTGCCAATCTGTACTGTGTCTTCAGTGCGTACGTTACTAATCTGTACATCACAGGAAGACTGGAAAGAGCCATTGCTATTTCTATACATAGTAGTCATAATTTTACAGCTAAACTTTCCAATTAGAAATGTGAAGTCCACCATGATATTCCAGAAATTCTTTCTACAGATGAGACTGCAAGGAGCATTTCTGAAGTGTACGCTGAATAATGCATAAGTAAAAGCAAACAATTTTACTCAAATATACAGTACCTATAGTATGAAGGATTTAATCAATTCAGAAATCTCTCTTCTGACATAACATTTTTCCCACAACCCATTTAGTAGCGAGTAGTACCAAACTGAAACAATACCACTGAAGTTAAAATAAGAAATGTCCTACAAACCTGAAATGCCCTTCTTGGCATCTAGCTGGCTCGGAAGATGAGTAAGCCAGGTGGAAGTAAATACAGTATTCATCCTATAGGAAGACTCATAATGGAGCTTTAATGAATATAAGTTTAATGCACTGTTTTAAATGTGGCATCTTTATGCAATGAAAACAATAAAACAAAAACAAAATGATTTTATTTTTTCTGACAGTATGGTGCAACATAAGTCGTAAGGATACAGAAATTCACAGATACTAATTTAAAACATAAAATACACCCACTGCACAATTTGTATTTGTTGTGTTATCAAATTGGCTTTACTTTGTGAGAGACTGTGCTGCCCCTTAACTATCTGCCATGTTAGTTACTTGTACTTTCCTGTTTTCCAGAGTTTGTGGTGGTTGTCCATCTTTTCTGTCCAGAAGAAATGAAGTCTCTTAGGGCCTGCAGGAGGATTTTGGCGAGCAATATGTGTATCTACCCCTTTCTAATTCTTCATAATACTTTTTTTTTTCAGGCATGTTTTAGCTCAGTCTCTGAGTTCAGGAGAACCACATAATGACCTGACCCCACACCTCACAGGGACACCCTAAGCCTTACACACGCCACATGTATAGACTAGCACCTGCCTGGACTGACTGGCCAACTAAAGTGAAATGTGGGTTTTCCTTCTTGGGGATACATGTAGTCTTTTCTCCATGTAGCTAATAATTTGTCCACAGCATGAAAAAATTAGTGCCTTTGAAAACTGTACTCCTCAGTCAAATTTAGTTAAAAGTGGGTAAATCTTTTAAAGTCAGCCAGGAAGAGCACAGACAGGCAAACCACACAATGAGGTAGACTGCCTATGCTTAGTAATTAGGCAAAGAAAGCCCTACGTAGATCATTACAGCATCAGACTTGTACCACCACGCCTCAGCTATGATCTCGCACACCCTTCGATCAGTTTTATCAGTAGGAAGAAAAGCTGACTTGTCACACGGGCTGGTAATTTGGCAAAGTATTCTAGCTTTGGGTGGCAGAGGTAAGGCAAATAGGAGGAATCTGGCAAAGGCCAAGGTATGTGCGTCCATTAAGGGGTGAGAATGGGCTACCTCAACACCACGCAGCACCAAGGCCCCAAGAGGAGGTTAATTGCAATGTCAATGATTATTTATTTCAACTAAATGGAGGGAGGGGAGTGACAGAAGTGCTCAGCGTTGCGGCTTCAAGACAGACAAGGCTACCCATGGCGCAGGACGGGGCCTTCAATGGGGTTAACCAAGAGAAACCCCACAGGAGGCCACGCACGCCCCCGCCGCCAGGGCCTTCGCGCTGAAGGCGGCGGGCGGCAAGAGGCGGAGCCGGCGGCGGGGCCGCCCCTGCCCTCCCCCGGTGTGCGCGGCCGGGCCGGGGGCCGGGGCCGGGGCAGGGCCGGGGCCGATGGGGACCCGTTAGCGACCCGTGCGCGGCGAGAGGGCTCGCCCCGGGCCCGCCGCCTTCCCCGGCACAGCGGGGGCGCTGCCCGCCGCCGGGACGGGGCGGGGCGGGGAGAAGGCGGGGGTGCCGGGGCCTCCCTTGGGATTTTTTTTTCATCTTTTTTTTTTTTTTTAATTTTTTAATTTATTTTTATTTTTTTATTTTCCCGGCCACTCCCAAGCTACCCCATACACACACCGTTCCCCGGACCGAGAGAGGTGAGAGGGCGGCGGGGGCTTGGCGGCGGGGGGGGGGGGGGGGGGGAGGAGGAGGGGGGGGAGGAGGAGGAGGAGGAGGAAGGCTGCCGCCCAGGGGCGGGCTCCCGGCGGCGGAGGGGGAGCGGCCGTGGGGCGGGGGGCACCGGGGGGGTCGCGGGGGGCACCCACAGACATCTTGTGGTAGTGGGAAGGGGGCAGTTTGGGGTCGGTTGCTCGTGCTTAACAACTTGTGGCGTCGCACAGGCTGGAGGCCGATCTCGGTTTCGGGGAAAGCTGTCGCTCGGGTTTTCGTCCTAGCGTGAATGGGAATAAAAGAACGGAACTCGTCGCTGTGTCAGTGTAGGTTTAACAGAGAGAGAAACCCCATTTATATATGTGGCGTGGGGGTGTCCTGTTTAAAAACAACTCACAAGATGTGTTCTCGTGACCGGTTCGTTAATTTTGCCAGAAACAGTCGCTGTTCCTGTCATGTGTAGGTATTTTTGGTTCACAACTTCAGCAGATGCGTGTAGATGGAGGTTTAAAAACAAAAACAAAAACCACCACAAAACTGGGACTTCACGGCTGCGTTCCTGGTAGTGGAGATCATGTTCCCATCGTGCGCTTTTCCTGTTTTCCACTTGCTGAACAATGCTAAGGAGCATAAAGCTGGATGGGGCTAAGCTACCCGTAACAACCCCAGTCTGTGTCAGATGTTAAACCATTATGGTCAAGCTAATTGCAAATTGTTTTGAACTGGTGATTCGTATTCATGAGCCTGTTACAGTTATCTGGACTTCTGTATCACCAGTACTTGTAACCAAGATCAACCTCTGGCTATTTTGATGTTCAATGTTTTTTTCTAGATGTCTTTCAGTGTTTCATGGTATGGTAAGGAAGATTACCTAAACATAATGTGACCCAATAACGAAAGTTATTGCAGACTTTAGGACACCGCAGTATTATTTTACATTTCCTTTACAAAACAGAAGGTGATAGTTTGATGCTTTCCACCTTTGGTGGAGGGTTCCTGCAGCTAGTAGAAAAGATGAGAACATGAAAAGACAGATATTAGATATTCCCTTTATGCATGCATGCAACTGCCTTCCAGGGCTATGTTTTCTTTCTTACAGAGACTGTAGTCAACTTGTTTGGTTCCAAAAGTAGACACACACTGTCTCAGCAGGTAGATTCTTTGAGCAGGAGGCTTTCTTTGACCAAAAAAAAATTTGGAGGCCTGCAAATAGAACAGGGCTGAGAACCACTCCAACTGTAAGGGTTGGAGACTTTGTATAAAGCTGCTCCATTTGTTGTAGGATGTTTAGTGGTGATACAAGGCTTTATTCACTGATGTAGTTGATGTTACTCTTTGGCAATACTTCTTAGCTTAAGTGGTTCATCTGGCAGAGCAGTTCTTCAATTCTCTGTCCTTTGTGCAATTATGGCTAGCCTAAGATAGTGAAAATGCACTATTTAAAAGAAAAAAGTACTGTCTTGTAATGCAGTATTTCTGGAGGGTTTATGTATTCAGGTTTCATACATGTTTCCCCTCTTTCTTTGCAGTATTTTTTGTCATGTATGTAACTTGCAGTTGTGGAAGGAACTGAGGTGACGGTTGTGCAGGGGCACTCTTCCATCTCCTTCCTTCTTTCAGCTTAGGAATCACAGGACAAATGGAATGGAGTTGTATCTGAATAGACTAAGCGATCTGCTTTCAAGATTTTTTTCAGTGCCTGGTTCTGATCTTTTTGCACTGTTATTTTTTTCCCTCTAGATTTTTTTCTGCCTACCTCATCTTTTTGGAAAGAGGAAGACAAATGGAACTACATGATTCTGTGAACACCTAGAGATCATTCTGGTGTTGTAGGTAATTATTGTGCTTACTCAATTCCAACAGTGTGATGCTACAATGAATGTGATTTAAGCCTACAAATGTATTGTAACTTCCAGGTTACACCTTCTCTGATTTTTGCGTTACATGGCTTGTGAGGGCTTCCTTCTGATGTATGTATGACTGCAGATCCTAGTGTTTGGGAGATTTTCATGTAATTTCATCACTTACTCAAAGTTACCATCTTTATCAAAGCATGCTTTATGGAAGACTGTTATATTTACTATAAAATTCAGTTTCAATCTTTAGAGAAAGCTTAGAAACCTCTAACCTTTAATCTTTTAATCATTGTAGGAAAACCAGGAAAATTTGATATTGACTTAGTAAGAGAAAATATTTCTTTAGAGAAATGCTTATGATAGAAGCCTACCAATGGCTCAGTCTAACCTCATTATGCCATTAGTACTAACTGGCTTTTGCTTTCTTTCATTTTTTAGAAGGAAAGTAGTAAGACTTTTCTAAGCCAAAGTCATTTTCAAAGGGAATAGCTTTGACATATACACAAAGCAAAGGGGTAAAAGAATGTTGAATGCATGAATACATGCAAGAACCTGGCATTATATGAACTCTTTGTAAAGTAAAATGCTGCTTGAAAAAATAGTGATGAGGGTAAGAAAAGCAGTGCCATTAATTTAGAGATACTAGGCTGTACAAAAATGAAAAAAACCTGCTTTCTTGGCTGTGAGATATTCCTGCTTCGGGAATGTTGGTAATATAACTTTTTTGAAATAACCGTGTACCTCTCTGTTGTCTAGAATTCATTCATGTCATGATACAAATGCAGAAGAGAGGTGGTTTTTCTCACTGTTTATTTCATCATCTCTCAAGTCACTAGCAATTTACAATATACATACCATTTTTGGCAGTAGATGCTTTAATTTGTTCTGTTGTGTATATTTCTACTTACCTGGTTCTTGACAAACTGTTTGGCACAGCATAGTGTATTTGGGGGAACTGCAAACTTTGTGTAGCTTTCCAGAAGCAGACAGTCTAGAGGAATGTTGCAGTTCTACACACTGTAATAAAAGAAAGTCTACTTCAAGTTAATTGAGCTCAGAGTGATTGCTGAGCACCAAATGCAGTATCCTTTGTGGCTGCTTGCTGAGACGATTCTAGTCGAGAAGTACACAACTCAAAAGGCAACTTTTATTAAAGGTGGTGACAAAATACTTGAGAATCCTGGGAGTAGTTATTACAAGGTCTTATTTTTCTTTAAGCACTTCCTGTGTTTGGCCATCACGCTTCTGAGTTTTCTAATTAGGCAGTTAGGAGAACTTCAGTATTCTTACTCTAGATTGCTGTTTTCTTACATATAAATTACTTAGTCTTATTTCACATTTCAAATACTGACTTCTCAACCATCAGCACATCCAAAATGGTTTTAGTTAGTATAGTGAGTATTCAGGCTAAATGGAATTTGTCCTTGTAAGCCTCTAGTACTTTGAAACGTATCAAAACAGCACTTCAGTATTGCTGTTTCTTTAGGTCCTGAAGAAGAAAATGCTTGTTAAACATTTAAGTAGCATGTTCCAAATTTAGCGTTGCCAAAGTGGTACAGATAGTGGCAAGTAATGGGCAGTCAGAATTCTTGCACAACCTGTGGCAATCACCAATACCAACAGCAGGAAAGAATTTGGTGTTACGTTAATCTACTGTGCATTTGTTGTCAATGCAGGCTCAGATAACACCAAAACAGGAACCTGTTTCTCGCTCCCCATTGCTGTCATCTATACCAAATGTTTCGGTATTGTAGAGTGGAAGGATGCTTTTGGTACCTGTTGCTTCAGACTTGGTGCCCAAGTGGAAAATGAGAGACACATGCTTAAGCTCTGTCTTTCTCTGCCTTTATTCAGGTCTGATAAGTTAAAAGCACGGGGTTATGAAGATCAGAATGAGACTGGCTTGAACAAGTGTCAATCTGTCTTCCTTCAGGCTGGCTGCCATACTTTCTGGGAAATAGTAGGCTTTATTTAATTTCTGGTCTTACCAGAAATGCTCTACCTTTCTGGTCTACCCTGGTATCACTGAGTGTCTCAGCACCCTTAGGCAATCCCCTGTGCCTGAATATTAATCTGGGTCTGGGCTGTTACTGCTTCAGCCTTGCCAGTGACCCACTTGTTAGCAGCGGAATATTGCAAACAAAAGACAGAAAATATTGAAAGGATTGAATTCCTGTCAGTCTTTTTATCCCATTTCTTTTTTTTTTCCTTTTCTTCTGTTCCCTTCCCCCAGTCAACTTATATTCTTGTTGGTATCTTCTACTGTAGATTACTTAGAAAATTTTCACAGCTTTAAAAATGATTGAAACTGCTAAGGTTCCCCTAAAATTACTTTGAGAACAGACTTTTTGTTTTCACTATTTTGCAATAGTTCAAAGTATGACAGCTTCACTTATCAAAAACAGCCAGCCTCATCCAGATTTTCAGAATTTTTATTCTTGACCTACACGTTTTCTTTAGTGATCGTGGAAGTTGAAAAGAATTCAAAGGAATGCCAAAATGTACTAAAAAAAAAAAAAAAAAAGGGAAAGAAAAAGGAATAAATACACCTTCCTGCAAGATAGTATAACAATCAAGCAGGGATGCTGAAGAATAATTGTTTTATGGACTATGCTGGCATTTTCCCAGAGGACTAATTTCTGTAAAGGAATTGATTTCAATCTGTTCAGAGATTGATACTTTGCCAATTAATTACCTCTTCAGCTGTAAGTACAATCGATGTTGAAATTCTGATGTCTTACTTGACAACAGGATTTATTTTGAGGAATTTTTGAACAGTAACTTGGATTCTTCCAGGAACATCCATTAGACTTTCAAAATTAGTGGAAAGCTGTTTATAAAATTGTACAGGAAGTATTTTTAAAACAGAAATGTAAGGCACAAGGATGTCTCCCTCTCTTCTAAAATACATCTGAATAGACTTGTCCTAATGCCTTAGTTAATACTCTGTCAAAATAATCAGTGTACCTTGTATTGACTCTCTATTGAAAACTTTAATAAGAAATTAACGAACTTGCTTGAAATTTGCAATGGTTTACAATTCAAGAAATTGTCGCTTAATTGTCACCATTCTACTTCTATTTTGTGAAGCATTCTGTGGTCCTGCATTATGATTATGTGTACAGTGATGGATTGTTTTTTTCTGCAGAGTGTATTGATTTTTCTGGACATCCTTTTAGCTATATTCTAAGTGTTTTCCTATCTAAGGGGTACATACGTTTTTAACTTGGAGAAGTGTCACCCCTTACAGTTTCAAACAGCTGCAATTTGTCCAAGTGTTTTGTGTGATTATAGTCTTTTGAGCCTGTGAGAAATACCTCGAAAATGTGTAAGGTGTTTCTCATTCTTACATATACTTGGTTTTACTGGGGGGAAGGAGAGAATGTCTTATCTAAAAAGAATGAAAACCTAAGTAACTAACATAGTGCTATGGACATTTTTGTGTTTTCAGTCCTGTTTCTGATGGTCTTTCCTTGAATATTTCCCTTGGGTTGTTATTGAAGGCTCTTTGATCAGTTACACAGTCTTTTTGTCTGCATCGATAAAGCAGTCCTCACCTTAGTAAAACGTTACACAAGTAGAATTGGAAAGCACAACGTTAAATGAAAAATTGATTAACTTTGTGAAACATTTGGCATTATGAGGCCAGACCCATGACTATTTCTTTCATCATTTTTGTTTTGTGATTATAGTGCAAATATATTTTGCAAATATTGCAAAATGAAATAACATAAAAAATCCATCCTTCCCAACCTCAGTTCTGATTAGAACTTAAACCTTTAAGACAAGGGGCTCTACAGGACACACTTTATTTAATATCTGAGGAACATATTTCTTCATCTGAAATACCATATTAATAACAGTTAGTAAAAAATAATAGAAAAGGACCATGACAATCATTTGAAAAGCTAGGCATGATATATAAAAAATAGTTCAAATTTATAGCTGTACATTTTCAGTTGAGTGAAATGTTTTGATTTTAAAACTATTTTTGCTCTATTTGCTTCCTGCTAGTTTCCCTGAAGTTACCTCTTTTCATTTTTCTCTTTTCATCAGTTTAATTAATAGGTGATATATTTTAAAAGCTGGACTTAGATGGAGCAAAATGGATTTCCTATTCTTGCTTCCATATGTTTCACACAGTGTTTTCAGAATAAATGAAAGGGCATTGTACTGTAATCTGTTTATGGGTTGGTAACCCTTTTATGCTCCATGTTGCTTATTGGCAGCTATATTCTCAGCTACAGGAAACACTTTTCTATAATGGCTTGGAATATGGAGATCTTGCAGCCCATCAAACTATTAGCTGTTTCAGTTTCTAAGGGCTCCTGTTTTCTCCTGGCACTCTTGAACCCACTTGCTGTATATATATTGTTCATAAAAGGGAAAGAGCAATGAAGAAAGAGAAGGGGAGAAAAGAAAAATCTGTGGTCAGAACACCTCCTTCATTCTTTGTATCATCCTGCTATCTAAAATTTATTTCGAAGTATGCTAAGCTGTCACACAATCATAGTTATTCATAATAAAATTTTAAAAAGGGAACTACCTTCTCTCTTCTAGATTATTTTTTATTTTCTGGTGTATTTTTCTGATGTGTCTTCAGTCTCATATCTATTGCCTCCCCCTCCTTTCTCCCGTCTTAAGAAGTTCTAAGAGAAAATGCTGATAACATTTTGGTATGGGTTATATAGGCATGATGAAGATGATAACATCATCTGTCTAGTATAGATTTGAGTTGATTTGAGGGGAAATGGTGTATATATATATATATATATTTAAGTTGCACACCATTGTAGCCTCAATTTCAGAGCCAAGAGAACTTGTCAAAATCGAAGTAAAGTATACCAATAGAACAGATGAAATATTCAAGTCCGTGGGCTAGATACAATGTACAGTAAGAAAAAACTGGAGTTCAGAGAGGTTTACTAACCTGAGCTGCAAAGAATACAGGTAGAAATATGGCTGAATTACCAAATTAACAAGTACCATGTATGCAGTGTGGAGAAATGATGCTCATGTAAAAGTCATCTTTTTTTCAGTGGTTCCAGCAATTGGATTGTTTGCATGCAAGTTCTTATTTGTCAGAGTAGACAATTCACATTGTCATTGGCGCAAATAAGCTATTAGCCTGATGTTTGCCATTCCAGATAAATATTCTGCAGTGAGTATTAATTATATACAGTATAAGTAAAATGCATTTGGCGGGTAGATATTCTAAAATATATTCTGATAGTCTAAAAACAACTGCTTTTGAATATTAAATGATCATTCAGTCATTGCCAAAGATAAAACCAAATTTTAAATCTTGCTTTTCTACATGCAGTGAGAGAAATGCTATTTTGGATGTAAATATAATCACGAGCTTATGTATTCAGACTATAATTAAAACATTATGAAAGTAGAGCAGTTAATGATGTTATCATAACTTGATAAGGCTTGGCGTGCTCTTCGCCGGGAACTTGGAAGTATTGGCTTGGAACTATTTTCCAAACAAATAAAAGTAATTAACTAAAATTAATCTATGCATTCATAAAAATGTAGGCAGATCAAGTGATAAGTAACAACTTCACTGCTCTCACTTCCTGATAGATTTTTCTCATTAACAAATACAAATTTAGGTTGCACCTTTGCATAATAAATTGGCTTTTAGACTGAAGACCAAGTGCACTTAAAACAGATTGTGATAATTTGTGTAAATATTCAAACATTATTTTCTGGAAATGTATAAACTCAGTAAGTGAGAACTCTTTATATATAAATACTGTAAGCTAGATAAGGAATTTTTAGAACTTCGAGCTAATGGGGAAGATAGATGGGCAAACGATTGCAAACTATCTAAATCTAATGATAGCTACGTGCAGTAGTACAATATGTTAGTTAAGATTAAGATGGAGTTGATAAAGATAAAAAAAAGAACATCCAGTAAGCAAATAATGAAAGCTTTCTGTCAATTATGCCTTTTCCCTCTGACAGCTTAGCCACCTGCTTTTTTGAGCGTGCCACCTAGATAGTGGATTAAAGTCTGCAGGAATACCAAAGGTTCTTGTACTCCTGTGGTTTGGATTAGTATCCTGTGTTCCTCCTCGCAGTTAATTTATGTTGCTCTTGCCTTGTTCTCATTTTCTGTGCCGAATAGGAAATATATTGGGAATTTTGTAAAAGCAGGGGTGAGGCAGCTAAGATGATGGGTCACTGTGCCTCTTGGGATAGCTGAACAGTTGACTCGGCAAGTGCTTTAATGATTAAAAGGTTTAATGGATGGCCTAGACTTCTACCGTCGCTTTCTCTCTCAAGGTCATTTTCATTTTATGCAGCTGTGGAAAGGTAGGAGCTTGTTGTTTTTCAACAATGTCAGACACAGTGATTTCTGTTCCACTCTGTTTCTAAATCTTAGGCCTAGGTGATATGTAGCCATTCCAAGGTAAGGGGGAAGCTTGTGAGTCTGCAAGTTCCCAAGACAAGCTGGATTTATGTCTTTTGGTTTATCAGTTCCTCCTAATACCTTTTGTGTCCGTTTGCCAATTTCAGGCAAACGCTGATGGAACCGAGCTTTTCACATGTTTAAATTTCTGAAAGGTATTGAAAATATTGGGTAGGTAGGGAAGTATAAATAAGTGATACTACCTGACTTGCCAGCTGATAAGCCTATCTGCATCTGGGTCTGAATATGGCAAAGGATTTGCTCATCCTGCCTGTCTGGTGTCGGGTTGGGAGGGATCTGTGTGCCTGTGGGTGAGGGGACCACGTGAGAAGAAGCATCCAGGAGAACAGGAGTTAATGTTAGAAGAGCCTGGAAAATAAGTAAAAGTGGGGAACCTAACTGTAAAATTGTAAAATAAATAAAAGTGGGGATTGCTTTTGCACAAAACTGCAGAAGGAGAATGGAGAGCAAAAGAAATCAGTCTGGGGCAGTTTTACAATTCTCAGATCAATTTGTTTGCTGCCACTTACTCAAGTAAATGTATATTTCATAAACACTATTCAGCAATTAACGTTTTCTCTTTACTTACTGCATCTATTTATAGTACAAGTTTTGCTTTCTGGCCACAAAATTTAAAAAGTAGGGTTTCTTTCGGATTGGAATAAAAGAATTATTTCTTTGGTGTTAAATTCCACTGCTGTTCTTCAAATATATCTTCATGCAATTTTATGTAGGATCAGTGATTATGTTTAGGAATATTTGGTGATTTGATACGTGATGTAATCTGAAATTAAATAGCATCCAAATAGAGAATTAAAGGATATTTTCCTGTACGTGCCTCAGATACATGTTATTTTAAGCAACTTTGACTCAAGGCGGAAGACTAGTTTTGTTTTTAGAGTGAAGGAGATAATTAAATGTACCATGATTTGTTCTGCTTTTTTTTTCCTAATAATACTTCCTTGAGCCAAATCACTGGTAAAATCAATGGAAACCGTTAATTAGCATATCTAATTTAATCATGTTGATTTTATGACTTTGTGAAGCTTATTGTAACGTGAAAACCCTATTGTCAAGATATGATGCTTGTAATTAAAGCAAGTAATACAAGGTATTTTGTGTATTTATAAACAAATACATATATGATCCAATTTAAATGTCTAGAACTATTTGATTAAGAATACTGCACTCTGGTATTGATTTCACATTTCGGTACTTTATTTCAAATGTACAGTTACTGATGTAAATGTTACTCATTATGGCAAAATAAGATTAAAGGCTTGTGTTTTCTATTCTCCAAAATAATCCTTTCTAGTAACATACATCTGCCAGCTACTAGTGTGTCTACTGCAGCTAAACAGGATTTTTAGTAGTGATTGGTGTTGATGCACCTCACTAGCCCTTAATTGGAATAACATTTAAATGCTCTTTCAAAAATCTTCACTGTAATACATATATTTCATAAGGAATTGAGATAATTTCTTTCTGTGGCATTTCTTGTGCAGTCATTTCTTCATCTGTGTTCAGTGAATTGAATAAAGAGCAATCATCATTGACAAGCTGAATTGGAAAACTGCTGTTTTGCACTGAGCTGCTGTATTGAGTTAAATCTCATATATTTGGAGGTAGCCTAGAAAATCTCATACCATACTGGAAGTGAGAGGAAGTGTGCACAAACGGTATCCTTGTGGTAATGTTCTAAGAAAGAATATTCCTAAAGTATTTGTTTAAAAAGTAAGGCATTTATTATGTTTGTTTATATTCTATAAGAGATGAATGAATATTTCATTTAGCAGCAGAGATGAGAGCATCCTGTTCTGGAAAAAAACACTTCCATGCCATGAGTTTTGTGGAATTCATGGGTTGAATTCCTTGCTTCCTGTACACCTAGTTATTATGCTTGGCAGTCATCTTCCGTACTTGTAAGGATCATAACCACAAAGTGGCAGTAGATCAAAATGTTTTCTATCTACCCAACCTTGAGCTTACCAAATGATTTATTTCTATCCAGCTGTTATTTTTAAGGCTCTTATGCCATAAAGGCACTTTTCTATGGGAGTACACAAATGGAATTAGGATGCTCATTTGATAGATTATGTCACTTTCATGTTACTTGTGTGATTACATTCAAGGTGTTAATAGAAGCAAGTCTTTCACTGTCACAGCAGCCAGTCCTGTAAAGTCAGTATGAGGAGGGGGGCTCCCTCTTACCTCCAGGGCCTTTATCACATGGGACGTTTTCCAGCAGATCCCTGAGGTGGCTAAATCTGCTGTCCTGAAGTCCAGGTTTATGATCTTGGGTTTTGCCCTACTCCCTCCTCTCAGGAACTGATACCGCCCTGAACTCTACCATCCTGGAGTCACTGCAGCCAAAGGCAGCCTTTGACCTTCATCTCCCCAGCAAACCCTTGGCTACCATTAGGCTTTGACTACATTGGAAAAGTAGATTCAGAGTGCTTAAGAGAATAATCAAATTAGATAGTGGTGGACTTTCAAAGGCTTTCTTTTCCTTATGAGAGGTTTATTCCATTTTTAAATGTAGTTCAGTTTTTATAATGTAGAAAAAATGCAGATTAATTGACTTTTGAGTATTACAGCTTTTAATACAGTGGTAAGACTTTTATTGCAAGGTTCTGTTTGACATCCGTGATGCTATGCACTGTTAGGTTCCTAAAATGTCACGTGTGTCTTGTGTAACTTGTGTACACTTGTTAAAGTGTAACACTAATTCTTTAACTTAAATAAGAGTTCAGGTTTTCATGTTAATGAGACATTAATATGATTCTGATAGCTGCTGATAAGATTCTCATAAGCATTGTGTCTTTTAGTGTGATGTTTCTTTTGAACCTTGATCATTTGTGCTGGCATTCTGTGAACCTCATCTTCTGCCATATTACTTTTGAGTTACAGTTGTACACAAAAAATTCCAAATGAGGTCACACTGTTTATTTTATAAGTATATAATAAACTATGATATCTTCATATCCCTTTTGCAGCCTGTTGTCTCATGGGGGAGTAGGGGCTTGTTAACTGAAGCTACTAATTAAGAAGTCCTCATTGAGAAAGATACAGTGAGTCTCTTGTGGTGTCTTTTGGTGTTAAATCATTTCTTTAGGATGTTTACATCCTTGAAATGCCTTGCTTCAGCAACTGTGGCATTGTGTACCTTGACATTTAAATAAACTTTTTGCCCACAGACATCTATGTAGTACTTCTTGAAGTTTATATAGTCTGTCATGGAGCGTTATCTTCTATTACCTGATGACATGCAAACATACTTTCTTCTTACTGTGTTAAAATCTGGTAGTTCACTACGTGGGGTCTAACGCCAAACTGGGAGCACCTGTAATACTTTGCTGAACAAGCATCCACTCCTTTATTGACAACACTGGTAGTGGTGTTCTTTTTTGATTTTTCTGTGGGTTTATGTGGTAAACTCAAGATTTTGTGGTAAATTAAAGCTGCCTTGGAAAAATGTAAAAATACCATCCTCAGTTTGCCTGCAAATCAGTTTGCCTTCTTTCAGTTGGTCTGCAGATTTATCGTCACAGGTGACCTTGGCCATGTTTGTATTACCTTGATAACAGGAAACTATCACCATGTGATTTTGCGTGGGTTTTCCTCGTTCTTTTAATCTGTGGTATATGGCCTAGTTTATTAGGAAATACCTTCCTAAACTGGTGCTAAAGAAAGGCTTTCCTTTTGTCAGGAATTGCTAACAAGTACATGAGGGGAAATCCTACTTAACTAACTCGATTTCCTTTATGACAGGGTTGCCCACCTAGTTGACTATGGCAAGCTAGTAGATGCAATATTTTGGGATTTCAGAAAAGCTTTTGATGCTGTCTCCCACAGTATCCTTCTGTGGATAAATGAGGTTACATCAAGCTGGCGGCCTGTCACTGGTGGGGTTCTGCAGGGCTCCGTTCGAGGACCTGTTCTCTTCAATGTTTTTATAATTGATCTGGATGCAGGCCTCAAATTTATACTGTTTGGGAATGACACTAAATTGGGAGGAGCTGCCAACTCCCTTCAGGATAGAGAGCTTTTGCAGAAAAATCTTGACAGATTAGAGGTCTGGGCAGTCACCAACCACATGAAGCTTAACAAGACAAGGTGGTGAAGGGTCTAGAAGGGAAGATGTACGAGGTGTGGCTGAGGCCCCTTGGTTTGTTCAGCCCAGAGCAGAGCAGGTTGAGGGGAGGCCTCATGGCGGCCTGCAGCTCCCTCACGAGGGGAGTGCAGGCGCTGAGCTCTGCTCTCTGGGGACAGCGACAGGACCCGAGGGAACAGCATGGAGCTGGGACAGGAGAGGGTCGGGCTGGGGTTAGGGAAAGGTTCTGCACCCAGAGGATGGTTGGGCACTGGGACAGGCTCCCCAGGGCAGTGGTCACAGCACCGAGCCTGCCAGAGTTCAAGAAGCGTTTGGACAGTGCTATCAGAAATATGGTTTGATTTTTAGGTCATCCTCTGTGGAGCCAGGAGTAGGACTCAATGATCCAGTACAGTCCCTTCCAGCTTGGGATATTATCTGATTGTATGAAATAGCTGGAGAACAGAATTTTGCAGAACTTGTCCATAGCAGTGAGGTTTCTAGAGGAGATGTTTTGTGCTGGAGTGTTACTGTTTCCAGACTGATTTTACCTTGTTTTCATTAGAATCAGCTGTATGAGTATTCCTGGAGGGTACCAACTGGGAATCTTTTGCTTCTCTTAATCTTTGTATGACTTTGAATCTTTTGGTTGAGAAAACTTTCGAGTTTGGGGGTTGACACGTCATACTGTTGTCCATCTCGTGTTATAGCTGAATTTTAACTGAAAAAAACACACCTGATGTACTTGGAGTGCAAACTTGAGAGTGAATAAGCTTCAGGGTGCTTACTGTGGTGTTACTCAGGAACAGCTCTGCATTAGTTTTACTTGCAAATGGTGCAGTTCTTGATAGTGCTTGGCTATCACTTAGACAGAAACCGATGTTTAATGTTTTAAGGTTAAAGAAATGTAAATGTCTTGGGTCACAACCGTTGTTCTGCGTGAACCACTATGATTCTTGAGCCAAAAAAATCTAGGATCTGACAAGTGTAGTCTTCTATACCGTATGGAAATCTTTGTCCATTTTTTTTCCTTTCTCTTTCAATAAAACTGCAAAACAAGCTGTTGCTCTGTACAGGTCTTTTCATGGTAATGTAAAGCTGTGTGCTGTGAAGGCAGTGTTTCTAAACATATGGCTTGTACCTCTCGAGGGGGATGTGTAGTGCTAAGTGGCAGAAAGTTGCCACGCAGTGCCCAGAATTTGGCAGCAGCTCATTTCTGCAAGTCAGAACAATGACTTTAAATACATACAGTCACTACAGTCAGTAGCTGTAGTATTCTCTTTTTCTCCTGTATGAATTACACTGTTGCTGCTGTAAGGGACTTTTCACATGAATCAGAAGTGTTTGCACTTAGAAAAACTTTGATATAGAAAGTAATTCTTGCTTTATAGAATCACAGAGCACGAGTGTAGCTATCTTTGTGAAGTCTTTGTTGAGCAATTTCTGTAATTTTTGGACTGGAACACAGAAAAAGGAAACGTTTAACACTTCTTTTAACATAATCATACTTACAAGTGGAATTGCAAATCCAGGGTTTGTCTATAGCAGTTTTCTTTGGACAGTTATTTTAATGCCTCCAGATATTTTAAAGTTTAAAATCCCTTTTTAAAAGGTGTTAAATTTTGAATGTCTTTTAATGCTGTAAGTATGCATTTGATTAATTGATGAACATCGTACGGTCAATGACCCATTGTTATGCTTCAGAATAAGTATCTTAAACATTGGCAATAATATAGTACCTCATTACCTCTTAATGAGTCTAGTTATGTCTCAAATTTATCTTTTTCTATGTAATGCTTTTGTAGAGAAGTATTTTTTTTCAGGGGAGAAACAACTCTCCTGCAGTCAAAACAAGGACTTAATTATTTTGACATGTTCATTCTTAATTGGCACTTAAAAGGATCATTAATATCTAGACCTTTAGTATAAGGACTAGCTGAACCTTTATTTCCCTAGATCTCCAATTTGAAAATTGGTATTTTTAAATAAACTTGACAGAATAAATACCTTGAAAAATATTGTATCTGAGTTGCCTTGAAGTTGGATGGCAATAGGATTTTGAAGCCAAATGCAGCAGTAACTGTAAAAAAGTTGCCATGAAAAGTGATGTTGAACTTCAAATCTTAAAAATGCCTCAAAAATTGATTCAATAGACATATTTGCTTACTTGAGAATTTCTGTCTTCCTAGTGAAAAAGGAAAAGTTGCAATGATTAAAAGTGCTTAGATCTAATAAGTTAAATAATGATTTTTCTACATAGCCCAGTGATGCACTTACGTATATCCAAATATTTGGAAATTATACAGAAGATACAGAAGTATGTTAGGAGTAAAAATTTTGCCTAAATTTTAACTATTTGCTGGATTGCAATTTTCCTTTATCATTTGTGTGAATAAACAGATCATATGCAAATCAAAGATTGTCAGTAAAGCTAATTTTACTGATTTTTTTTCTGCTTTATCTCTGTGTAGATAAACTGTTCTGAAAATATTGAAATGAGCAATTCATAAAGCTGCCATGCCATGTTCTTGGTGTTACTTATTGGCACTATTGGGAGTTTAACATATTTTAACATATTTTGCGTTAGTAAATGAAAGAAATTTTTTAGAATCCTTGCGAAGTCAGTGTATACTGTGTTGGATTAAGATGCTACCATACAACCATTTTTTTTTAGCAGTTTTCTAAGGAAAGTTTTAGTGCATTAGAAAGATTTATGATGGAAGCGGACGTAGGCTGGGTGTGAGTGTTCAGATCTGTGAGCACCCACAACCAGAAAAGATGTCACAGGTGGGGTTTGAGTGGTCCAAGTAAGCAGCGGTCCTACCAACTCGTTTGAGATCTCCTCATAAGTCAGTTAACTGCCAGCAGGGGGACCTTAGAAGATCTATCATAGTCACAATAAGAAAAATTGTTGGAGAACCAGAAGAGGACCTCAATTATTTCTGAGCAATCTTAACAATTCACACTGAAGAATTAAGTGCCACTTGCCTCATTTTGTCCTTTTTTAGATAAAAGCTTGTATCTAATTTATATGAAACAGAAAAATATATATATATATATTAAAATGTACTTTAAAGCTGTAAGTTGAGTGTATAGAAGGAGTTTGTATAATCTAGAAAAAATGAAAGAAAATAGAAAAGTTATTTTTTCATTTTTTAAAACTACCGCACATTTTGTTTTTTCTATTCCCTGTTTGAGCCCATAGCTGCACAGCTGGAAGAAAGCAATAATTAGGCTGTGTTTCCCAGTGAGTCATAAGAAAATGCTGAAAAAGCACCAGAATTGGCAAATCTGCCATTGTTGTAGTAGACTTGTACTGGAACAGTTTGAATTTCAAATGAGTCTGTTATACAAGAAAGAAAATTCAGGTCAGTCCAAATGTATACTGGATTTATCATACCAGCAGAAGTAAAGGTATTTAAAATTTACGTTTTACATTTAAACAGATAATTAAAAACCAACTACTGTGGTGAACATTAACAAATACACCAGTCGCTTATCCTGTTTATCCACCTTTGGGGAACACCAAACACCAACACAAAACGTAAGGCAAGGATAAATAAAGATGCCATTTTGTTAATTCTTCTTGAAAGGTACTGTAGTTTCACCCAACTTGCAGTTACACAAAGGATGGTGTTTGAACACTGCACTTAAGCTTTTGAAAATTGCATAGCTGTACAAGATGGATAGGGACTACATTTCATAACTTTTCAGTTCAACATGTGTGCAGATTTAGGCTTATATGTTAAGTTATTATCCTTCTAAAATATTTCCATGTTTGACTATGCTTAAATGAAATCCCCAACAAAGATGACTACATCATCATATATTTATTTACTTGATCATCTCACCTCCTGGGTTACCCTTAACTGTTTTCTGGGTATTCTGCAAAGGCCACGGTACATATCTTCTGGTAGACCAAGATGTTAGCAAGGTAGAAACTTTGAAATTCAGCATCTCTTGTAGAGAACAGCTGGAACACTGTTTCTATAGAAATGAGCTTTGATTGCTTTTGTGAGCAGCAGTTTCATAAATAACTATGTTCTGAGTAATGGTGGGTGAGCTTTTGAGGTTAAAACTAGCCCTTTCTGCATTGCTGTTCCCAATAAAATAGCATGTTTTTCTCCTGACATGAAGCAGAGCATTTGCTTTTTGAGTGGTAAAATTGGGCACTATTTACATTTTCACATGGGCTCTGCATATAGGCTGTTCTAAAGAACCCTACATGAATCCTAATTACAAGATCAGAGAAGCATATATTGTAGCTGGTAATGCTCATCTGAGAGGTAGTAACTTCCACTTCTGATGGTAAGGGTAGGTAGAAAAGAAGCATGAACTCCTATGAACTTGTTGAATTTGTATCCTGGAGAGCTGAACAGACTAGCTGAACTGTGAAGATCGAAAACGTAGTTATGTTCATTAAGGACTGATGAAATCCAGTGTCTTTGGCATTCTGAAACTGTTGTTAGCGTGTGATTGCAATGAGTCCCAGCATTTTAGACCTAACTAGCTCCACATGTCATAGAGGAAACAGGCTAGGTTTTCAGAGGAAATACAAACTGGTTGTTGTGTATTTTGTCCTTTGGACTTGATTTTTCCTCATTCAAATGAAAATACATATTTGCATAGTTTCAAACATTACATACCCAGCCCATCTAGTGGAATTCTGTCTCAGAAGTAAATGTATGTCTTTTTCCCTCCTCTGTCACAGCATCTTTAACCTGATCTGAAACAGCTGACTCCATGCGATGAGAAAGAAGCAAAGGTCTGCTGCTGGCCATTTTGCAGGGGGTGCTTCTGGTGTCTTGGACAGTGACCAATTGTCTGTGGTTGCTTCTTCTTTCAGTGATGTGCAAGTGAATGGCAACCATTCACTCACTTCAGATACAGAATGTGAGAAATTTTTAGTTGCTGCAGACCTAGATTTGAATCAAAGCACAGCAAGATGAAAGGCTCCATAACCCAGTACCAGTCCCTTGAGACTTCCAGGCTGTTCTTATACTGTTTGTTTTTTTTTGTTTGTTTGTTTGTTTTTTGTTTTTTAAGTTAGTGCATGTCCCATAACAGGAGAAAATCATTCAGCTTCTTTCCATTCAATACCCAGTTCAGTTTTTCCTCAGTAGTCAGTTATTTTGGGCTGGTTTTAGTCTTTTCTGTGCGTTTATTCTTCATCAGTGCAGGAAGAATTTTGATTGCTTTGTGCAGTTTTTCCCCCCCCGTAGTAGCAAGAGTTAACAGCGTGAGAAGCAGAGATTGTAAGATGCAGTACAGGAATTACGTGCGTTTGTGGTTTAGGAAGAGGGGGTGGTATTCAGCTCTTGAAAGGGCTCTAATGAACACTGGTGTGTTTGAAAGCTAATGGTCAGAGAGCAACAGAAACAGCCTCGGAGCTTTTAGGGTAAACTGATTAGCATTTTTCCTGATTGAAATGATTGTTTCTCCTTCTCTTTTTACCACGAGATTTTTCATCCTCCGTTGCCTTTTGTTGGTATTGAAATGACATACGGTTAAGGAAGCCGCTTCGGTGTGAATGCAATCTTTTCCCCCTCCTTCTCCTATAGAATCTCTGCCTGCCACAGGCGGGCAGAGCATGTGTTTCTCTTGTCTTGGTTGGGTGCACAAATCTTCTTTTATGTGTGCTGCTTCTTACCCTGTTGCCTAGACGATCACTGGCTCTCACTAAGGATGTCTGGTTCTCGTAAAGAGTTTGACGTGAAGCAGATTTTGAAAATCAGATGGAGGTGGTTTGGTCATCAGGCGTCAGCCCCTAATTCTGCAATCGAAAGCCACCAGGGAGACTTCTGGAATAGAGGACAAAATGTAACAGCTGGTGGCACAAAGTTTTTAGATTCGGGTAACCTACCTTTAACAGCAGTCGGTTACAGAAGGTCTAGCCAACAGGATTTCCAGAATTCACCTCCTTGGCCAATGGCATCCACCTCAGAAATCCCTGCATTTGAATTCCCTGCAGAAGATTGTGGAGGTGCACGTTGGCTTGACAGACAAGAAATAGATGACAGAGCAAGTGAAGAAGAAAATGAATCGGACAGCAGTTCGTGCAGGTTAATTATTACTTTCCTGTTGTGAGCAATGTGTTTTCATTTCGTGTTTACAGATGACATGCATGTATAGGCTAGCCTTTATCCTAGATTGAAATGCTTCAGAAAGCTAGCAGTTGCTGTGCATCCGAAACAGAAAATGACTTATAAACAGGTTTTGGTGTGTTTACTATGACCTTTTTAAAAGGTAATTTTATATAGTCAATGTGGATAAATGAAGTGCAAAGATGTGCATGCACTTGCTGACGGTTTAAATATTATGCCTAAAACTTGCTGCTGTGAATAAAGTAATGTCCATTAGATGATGATGTTACAGGATGCTTTTAAATTGTTTTGAAGTGATACTGACTGTCTGGCTATGCTGAGAATCACTCTCAGTTGGGAGAAAACCGTGAATATTAAAGCTGCTTGTCACTCTTATCAGATGTTTCCACGTATTTCTATAGATGAGGGAGATGAGACAGTAAGTATTTAGGCTGTAAGACAAGAAAAATCATTTTTGCTTATGCATGTACAACTTGAAGAAAGAAAGAATCTATTGAAAGTCAACTGGGATGTGCTGTAAACTAATACCGGAAGGTTGCTTTAAAATGATTGCAGTTGTCTGCTCAGGTGCCTTAAACTGTACCTAGCATAAAAGAAAAAAAATGGTTTTATTGTGTCTATAAAGATGTTTTGGTGTTCTTCTCTTGAATATTGTTACTAAAGATGAAACCATACAATTTGTTATTAAGTGTGAAAGGTGTTTAACAGTTGGTGGAAAATTAGGCAAGATAATGTCTTTCTTGTTAACTATTAGTTTACTTCTTTTACCTCCTTTTAGTGCTTAAGTCAGCCATTCTTCATGGAAAGTATTTTTCCTCTTTTATACTGCATATAGCGCGTAGTAGTTAGCTTACCATTTCAAGTAAATTTTATGGTATTTGCTTTCTTGATTTTAAGATAACTTCACAATGATAATGCATTTTGGAAAGCATGTCTGTTTAAAGGGTACAGTGTTTAATAAAGCATGTTAGGGACAGATCAATCTAGTTAAAGCAGTTTTACTGTTTTCCATTCCCCAGGAGAAGAATTCATTTAGTGCAAGGGCAAAGCAGTCCAGAATATGAGCACTAACTATTTGTGGTTTATGCAACCTTTAAAGACCGGAGGAAAGGAGGAAGGGTAAAAATGCTTAGGAGTCACCACAGTGTATTTGTTTTTGCAAAACTTACTGCAAAAGTACTAAAATTACAGGGAAAGGAAGTAATGCCTACTGATTCTTCCTAACAGCAGCCTTGTCGTGCTGCAACAACTACAGAGCTATAAATAATGTGCCTCTGAAGAGTTCTTATTTTAGGTGATATTCAGGTATGAATTTTTAAATAGCGGTGTCACTAGATAACATATACAATATAGACGTGATATGGTGATGTTACATATATTTGTGGTGTGAAATTTTTATGTACAGCGTTACCTCAGGTAGGATATTCTCACCATAGCAAAACAGTCAATGCAGAAAAAACATGTAATTCAAAGAGATAAACGTGTAGCTTGAAATGAGTACAGATTTGGTTTTAATTGTAGGAGAAGAATTTACATGTGACAAAACGAACTTGTCACTTTGTAGAATTGAACTGCAGATACATATTGAGGGGATGGGAGAAGTCTTTATAGTACTACTATTTTATTTATGGGTTTGGGTTGGTTTGTGTTTTTTGCAGACGGAGTAGCAGACTTCAATGCATTTAGGATTTAAAACTAGTCGATGTGAAGTGTCTTTTAATTATGTATATAGTCGCATACAGCATCTGGAGTTGTTTGTAATTTCTTTGTCTTGTAATTCTTGCTAGGGTTTTACTTACATGCTTTAAAGTATTGTAGGTAATTTTTGAGTTCGGTGTTGGTACAGTTTAATATGTAACTAATGGTAATATAAGGAGTTGCTTGGTATTGTTGTCTGTGTTTTTGTTCTCCAGGGGAGATTGTACTGACAGCATATCTTGTTCATTCCCTTCATTAAGAATGTATAACCTACATAAGTCTGCCCAACAACTGTTGTTTTCCTCTGTTAAGAACATGATAAGGCGGTGCTCTTTTTCATTATTATCAAATACAGCTGCTTACCTATTGACTTAAGTAAGGAAAACAGAACTCAGTCATGTATGTAGTTTTCAGAGGGCTTTTTTCCCTTGTGAAAACCCCGTGTTTCCTCCATTAGAAACAAACGGTGTGTATGAAAAAATCCTTTAAAAAAGAAAAAACTTTTTGTGAAAGCTGTGGAGTTCTTGCTTCTTCACTCCTCTGAACTTCTTGCCCGGTCCTGAGCCCTGAAAGCCTGCGGTGACAGCAGCAGCTCTGCTGCTTTGTGTGTACCTTTCTTCTTTGCTGTGTCATACAGCACAGGTAGAAGAGCATTTGATCAGGTCTGTGGCATTCTGCAAGCTTTGGATCATTTTAGGATTTGTTCTGAGGAGGGAGGATGTAGAACTTTGTTGTCCTTTGTACAGAGCTCGGTGGCATAAGGGTAAGTGAATTCCAGGTTTGATTCCCAATTTCTAACAAAGGCTGAAATCACAGTTATCTGAGATGTAAACAGATCATTCAGATTTGGGGGTTAGAGCTAGCTGGCTGTAAAGCTGTTCACATCATGCTCTTATGTGTTATGACCAATATGATCTTGAATGATAGTTTGCTGCATTTCATCTCTCCAATTTCCTCTGTTGCTGCTATTTGCTAGCTCTCCTGCATTCCTGAGGTGAGGGTCATCATTTTGGATTTGTAGACGTTGTAAAATTCTCCCATGGAGTGCAGATCTCTGTATGGCAAACTAAAGCCTATTAGCAATAGATTTGTTTTCCTCTGCTTTTAGTGGGTGCCTTGGAAGCAGTCCTGAGATCTTGAAGGCACCATGGGTAACAAGCCAAAAACACCTAGAGCATACCTAGTCTGCAGTGTGTTATGTTTGGTTCATTTCACCCAGGATACATTAAAGCATTGGAATTGGTTTGCTGTAGATACAAGCACAGAAATGTCATTAGCTGAGATTCTTGTCCTTCTAACTTTGAAGAAGGAAATATTTGACTCTGTAAAGCATCATATTAAATAATGGAAGCTGGCAGGTTATTATTTTGTGTCTCCATGTGCCATAAAATGTCAGCTAGCTTGGAGGAAGCAGTGTAAGTAACAGAACTGATTAAAATATATGTATTAACAATATTTTTAAAAGTTTTATGTAAAACTCCAATGCAGGAAACCATCTTAATGCAACAGTAAAGATTACTTATCTCTACACATCTTTTATTATTTGAACCATTTTGAGGTGTGTAAACAAAATTATTATTGTTAGTCTTCTTTGAAATGTCATTCAGCTTACTTTTCTCAATCTATCTGCACTTTGAGGTATCCATGTTGGCTTGTTGATTTTCTGTTTGTTTAAATGTCATAATTTAAAAGGTTATATTCTTCGTGTTTAAGATTTAAAGTGTTGAGGGCTGTTGCTGTATTCTCTGAAAAACGAGGTGTTCACTAGAAGCATCTTAGTGATGAGAAAAGTAAATTTGCATACAATTTTCAGACAATTTTGCATTTTTTTCAGAAAAAGTTTTTAAAATTAATTTCAAATTCATAGTTTACTCCTCTTTCTGTGTTCCAAAATGAATAGTTTGAAATGCGTATTTATTGTCTCCTGGTCATATTGAAGTCTTTCTTGCTTGATTTTTATTTCAAAAACAAGCGTGGAGATACCTAACCTAAAAGATACCTTCAGAAAAATAATTTAGAGCGTAGACCAGGAAGTAACATGCTTGAAAAAAAAGACTTTGGGAAACTTTGTTGTAACCAAGGTTAACACTTACTGGAATTCTTAAGTTTTAACTAATGTGTGATTGGGATACAATAACTACTGTTATTCCTCCTTTAAAATAATAGTATTTAGAAATAATTAAAAGAAAGATGCATATCCTCTTAAAAGGAGCAGATTGTGCTTCTCCCCCATAAACTGAGATACACAAGTCTTATGTAGAAGAGAGATTTAGTAAAAGTGGGAGGAAAGGAGGAGGCTGGTATGTGTTTTGTTTTGTTTTTTACATTGCAAGTTGTGCTGTGGCTTTGTGTAAGCTACAATGATGAAACCTCAAAAAACAGCAGAAGGAGAGGTGTGAATTCAGCTCTCCAGCCACCGTCATCTATGCTGTTACTTTTGAAACTCATTTGTGCCTGTTTTGCTACCAGCTCAGTTAATTGCTTCGTTGCTTTGCGATGAGCTGTTTTACTGGGCAGAGCTCCTTGTTCCAAGCATCCTACTTCAAGAAATAAAATCCTTTGAAAATGAATGGTTTTCTAGCATGGTTTCTATATAGCTTTGATTTTAAAAAGGCATGTTCATATATAAATACTTTGTTAGACAGAGAACTTGAAGAAACCCAGCATCCTTAGTATATTAATTTTTTATGTTTGTCACCAGGATAGTAAAATGTGTAGCTAGCATGGGGAAGAGCTTGCCCTTAGAGTAACTTAAGTTTTTATGATCATCCTAATAAATTATTATATCTAAATACTTAATAAAGTTATCAGTTGGTTAGTGTTAGATAGGATTGTTTGGCATAAATAGGGAATGAAAAGAAACACCGAAGTGGGATTAAAGTTGAAGACTACAAAAAAAAGTCTAACATTAAGTTATCAATAATAAAAATGAGGAAATGATAATTTAACTTAACGTGGTAAAAATATTATTTTAAATCTTAAAGGACTATGTAGAAAGGGTTCTTCAATACATGTAACTATCTTACATGCTGACAGCATCGGTCTTTAATGTGATTATGTGTGAGGTGTGCAGACGAGCCTCTAGCCTGTGGGAGGGAAAGTTTGTGCTGTACTTAAAGTTGAATCTGAGTCGAGAGCCAAATCCAAAAGGAACAGGACTGCCACGATGCACTGAGGTGCAGGTCCTCTCAGCTGGATGTTTGCTCAAAGCATGGAGACTGCAGGTCAGCGTTCGGTACCCAGCTTTCCTCTCTAGGAGCAAAGGTTGTCAGGCAAGAATTTGGAGAGGAATTTCGGTGCTGCTACTCTGAGGGAGAAAAACAGGGCCTGCCCTGCCTCTCTTCTTGCAGCTGTCCTGGCTGAGACTGTGGTGAACTGAACTGGGACACAGATTTGTAAGAGAGTTCGGAGAAAAGGTGGGAGAATTTGAATTTTTCATAGGCGGTCATTGGGCAATAGGCATAAATAGCCCATATCTCCCCTTTTGTAGCTGCATCTTCCCTTTTGTGCAAGCACCTCAACTATTCAAGTGTCTCTTTCACGTTCTCTTTATAGACCATCGAAGCTTAATCTTTCTTTCCCTTTCCTTTTCATTTCCTTTGGAAAGAGTTTTATAAGTTACTGGCTAGAAGAAAGGACAGGTGTGGTGCTGAACTTCTTCAGGTAAGGGAGCAAACTGAGCCTGGCTCTGTTGTATCCGAAGTGCTTTATCTTGGGCTCATGGAAAACAGGCACTGCTGAGGTTCCTTTTCCTTACTGACCAAAAGCAGGACTGTCAGTGAGCCCTGCACAGAGGGTGCACATGTGCACCCTGGGGACTGGCAGTAGCTCTGCTGAGGGTGTGGGCCGGGAAAGTGTTGGCTGAGAACGTTTTTTCCTTCTCCATACCAGTTTCTTCAGTCATATCTGCACAGCTCTTTTATGAAGCCGTAATATAAGTCAGATCCCTGATACCTTGGAGATTATTTTCTTTTCTTTTTTTTTTTTTTCCTTTGCGATTGTTTTTAATGGAGTAAGTTGAGGAATCAGATTTAAAAAAAGATGCAACAGTTGCTTTCCCTGAGTACTTGCTCCTTCACTGTGAAATGCCACCCAGTTTGACAACATCATGTTTTGCATGGTTACAGAGTGAGTCAGGTCAAGGAGCTGATATGGGAGAAAGGTAGGTTTTTTCCTACCCTCATTTATGTTTCAGGTCTATGAGTTCCTTGATTCAGTTTCACACATGGCCACAAAGAAGACTTGTTCCAGCATGTCAGAGGGCCGGTGGTGGAGCAGAACAAGTGACTCATGGACCTGACACCCCCCGGGTGAGAAGAACTTGACGCAGCTTAAATAAATGCCTAACCACAACTTCAGAGCACATTTAAGATAAAGTCCTTCAAGGGAAGTAGGTAGGCAGGTATCTCGTTTCTGATCCATTACTGGATCTGAGTCTCAGTGTCAGATTACTTGGCCTGTTTAGCTATCTGGGCACATGTGCACAACCCAGAAACTACAGAACATATTTCTGCTGAAAATTTAGACTTTGATATTGGAGGACCCCTCTTCAAATGAGTATCCTAAGCGAAGCACTGAGCTTTGAGAGAATAGGGCTCAGGATGTAGGTCTCATGAATCCACGTCTTTCCAAGTATTATAATAGGTCTAGAGTATTTTTAAGTTGCCTGCACAGTGCAAAGTGAGTAGTCAGTGAAGGAATTGTGATAAAGAAAAGGTGTGCTTCCCTCAGTCTACATAGCTAGGATCCAGCTCCTGTATGTCCTAGACCCATGCATTCCATTTACAATCTTCTTCCTCTTTTCTTGAGAACTGCTGTGTGTATGGACACGAATAATTTTGCCCCCCATCCACCCTTGCTTTCCCCCCCATTGGCTTTTGCTGTGCTGGATCTCATTTCAAATACTTAAAGCTTCATGCAGTAGAAGTGGTAGTATATTGATGTGTTTCATGATTTTTATTATTTTTTTCCCTTGCATCCACACTCCTTTTCTGGCTCCATACATGCCAAGTTTTGCTCTAGGCATCCTAAGCTAAGTGTGAAGTAAGATTTTAACATATGTGCATGGTGGGGTGGCAGGGAGAGGTGTGATTCCTTATTGCATCCTTCCATCATTTTTTCACTTTGCGGAGTCTTGCTAGATGCCTGTTCTTTCTCCTGTCTGACAATGATAGATAGATGTGATTACTGGACTGATCGCTGCGTGTCCATTAGTTGAAAAGTACAGCACTGAATTATTGTATCTGTTTTCATAAGGGCTTAGATTGGGTTTGGAGAAAGAAAGTATGAATATGAATGGCAATAAAATTGGAAGGGAGTATGGATGTGGTTTTCATTTTATCATGTGTATGGAGAATTGTCACACCTTAATATTGTGCGAACTAAGATTTCTGTTATTGTCTTCGGCAGAACCTCCAACAGCAGTCATACCTTATCATCTTGTCAAACTATGGAGCCCTGTACATCAGATGAATTTTTCCAGGCTCTCAATCACGCTGAACAAACTTTTAAAAAGATGGAGAACTATCTTAGACACAAACAGCTATGCGATGTGGTGTTAGTTGCTGGCGATCGGAGAATTCCAGCTCACAGGTAAGTTTGTTATAATTTGGAGTAACCTTTTATCGGTTTACAAATGTGGTGTCAAAGTGTGTGTTCTGTGTTTTGTTTATAAAACATCCGAACATCCTAAACAGTTTGGAATACTTTAAGCATGCTTATGTTTTTTAACATTTATTTGTAAACTAAAAATTATTTTCTGTCTGTTGTATGTGATAGAGCATCAAAAATGTTTGGGATGTTTTCACGTTACACTTTTTGTCTCCAAGCAAATAGTAAGGTATTCGCATAACAAAGTAAGACCCCAAAAAAGTCCCAAATGCACCCTAAGACCATTAATAGCAGTAGTAGTTTTTGTACGATTGAATGGAGTAAATAAATTTTCTTAGACTTAAGTTTTTCTTTCAACTTATAATTAAGTTTTTGGAGTCGTAATTAGCAACAAGGACAGTCTCTTGTCCACTTGAAGTTTTTTGTCTCCCGTAGTAACAAATCCTTTGACGGCAGATTACTGAGCACTGACAGTAAGTGTTAAAAGGATGAATTTGATCAAACATTACCATAACTGTCGTCTGCATAATTAACAGATAATACAGAATGCCATTTAAATGCTTGGAAAATACCAAAAATTTATGAAAGAAAAGTATGAATAACTGAAGCATGTTACAATATTTAATGCACAGGATTAATAGTTTGAATAGGAACCTAGGTGTAATTAAGCTGTGTTTTTGTAAGATTAGTTCTACAGCAGAAATAGTAGCCTAAAGCATTCTTGTTTTCCATTGCTGATTTCTACCCTCACAGTGAAACCACAGCTTAAGGCTGTTACAGTTAATAAAGTCTGGGAGAGGTTTCTGATTTGGCTTTGGTATTTTTCTTTAAAAAGCCAGATTTCTGCTTTTATTTAGAAATCAGCCACACTGTTGTGCTGACGCAACTGAAGGAAGGACAGCATGGGGATGGGAACCAACTTGTGCAGCAGGGAGGTAGTTACAGTGTAACTTGCTATTGCTCTCAGAGTGAGCCTTCATTTTATGAAACCTCATTTTTAAACAGTCAAGACTGTAATCAACATGGAAAAATCAGGGATAAAGCAAATCTTACTGCAATTACTGCTAAAATGGGTGGTCCTGCTCTCCACCCAACCCCTGACCTCAATTCCTTTGTAAACACTTCTGCGGATGATGAATATTTTTGGAGAGACAAGAGAAGTGTGGTTGAGCAAGCTGATTTGACTTTCCCTATGGCTACAGAGTTGTGTAAGATCAGTGCTCAGCTTGCTCAAATTAATCACAAAACTTCACGGTTCCTGTGCAAAGAGTAAATCGGATGAAAACAGGGAATGCACGTACCCCTACTGGACTTGCACCCACTGAAGTAATTTAGAAGTCAAAGAGCTTTTTTACTGCTTGCTGTAAACTGCTGTATACAGAAAAAATAGTGGTGATAATAGTACAGAAATAATTTTACTTCCTTATGGCACTTTTGCAGCATATAATTCTGGGGTTGGGTTTATTTAATGTTTAAAAAGTGTGGAAAGGGTGCAGAGGACAGCTGCAACTATCTTGTAAGGACTGGAAGATTTTGATTTAACAAGATAAACACAACATTCTGTATGCTGAAAAGTTCTTTAATGTGTTTTTTTGGTTTTTTTTTTTGTTTTTTTGTTTTTTTTTTACCTGTTCCTCATTTATTTATAGAACTGACTTTGCTCCCTCCGTTTCTGCTACTGCATCTATTTCTGTAGTGCATTAGACTCATGCTGCCACCTGTTATTTGCTCTGTCCTCCTCTTCAGGAGGAGAAGCATCTTGCTGTAGTTGGAATTGTTTTAAATATGCTCAGAAGTTAAGGCCAAAGAAGCACACTGTGTGCTTGTAGCTGGAGGTGGGAGGCTTATGTTTGTCCTTAGTTCACTTTTTTAATGTTGGAGCAGCCTACAAAGAAGCTTTGCCTTTTGCAACAGTAAGTTCTTTCTCTTACTGGTTTAAGTTATTTTCCCAGGGAAACATAGAAATAACTATGGTCTTCATCTCATTACGTTCAAAGCCACCTCACTCAAAATGGAGCTTTTCCATAGCACAAGATATAAAGATGGAAAAGTTACATTTGGTTCAGAAATTTACAAAAAAACAAATCGGTGAGAATATTGGCTTGATGCATTTGTGGTAGCCTGTGTTATAAGAAAAAAAATTATGTAGGATTTGTACTGCCTGCATCAACCTGTCCAAGTTCTGACTTCTTTAGCATTGTGTGCAGGCTGGAACTCTCAGTATATTTAAGAAGAGTCGTGATTATTTTATCTTAAGATTTAATAACTAACAATATTTATTAAATAGATTAAAGGCTTAGCACACTAAGGCATGTAAGAAAACAAAGTTTATTTACACTGGACAGCCTTTTTAATTAAAAAAAAAAAGTTTTTCTCAGTATGTGGTCACATAGAATTAGTAAGAATTTTTCATTATTATTTATCACTCTTATGTACAGAGCAATTTGCGTATTTTCTGGTTTGAGCCTACTATTTTGAATAGTTCTTGTATCTTTTTTCTTAATTCCCAGTTTCTGCTTTTCATGATACTTGAATGTTCTGAAGTATATGAAGTAAGTATATATTTAGAGAAAAGAGCAGTGAGTTTGTTGTCTGCAATAGTAAAAAGCACAGGTAGTATATTAGTGTAAAATTCTGAGAGGATTTCATTTGAGTCTATTCAAAGAATTAGGGCTCTGAGTCTACTACAGGTAAGCATATTGCACATAGCCATAATCTTTCTGAATATAACGTTTTCTGTTCTGTTAAGGCTGTTTATCTTCTTGTTCTGTGCTGAAATTATAGCTAAGAACTTCTTTAAGAGAACAAAAAGTAAGTAGAAAAGGGGACAGTTCTCTACAAGGAAAAAAATGCATTATACTTCTACTCACTAACCTTCCACTCCTGTAAAGAAGTGTTGCAGGGCTCTATTAAATGTGAGAAGCGGAGTCTAGTTTTTTGTAGCAGGTGGTGTTCATGTGTCCACAGCAATTTCAGACATCTAGGTCATTTACTACGTTTCTGTTTATTAAATTAATCTAACTGCTATATCCACAGTAAAAGTTTAGTAATAACTTGATGGTCAGAACTCACTTAAGGAGTGGGAGATCTCTGGCCAGAGGGGATTTAAAGCTTGCACTGCATCACATTCTTTAACCAGCAGTCTGAAAATCTGTCAGAGCCTTTTTTTTTTTTTCCTTCCTGTTGACGCTGACAGATGAAAATATAAAAGGCATGGGACTGAAGGAAAGAAGGGAGGTGGAAGCTTATGTACTCTAATGGCTAGTAAACTTGTTTGGAAGAGTACAAATCCTGGTCTGCAGACTTTTTTTATCTTTAGGTTTATTTATCTTTGTATTTCTTTTCCATATGGCTTAATAATACTTCCTTACTTCCACACACTGCTGTATTATCTTACTTTGTAAGCTCTTCACTGCAGTTTTTTATTGTTGTAATTATATGTTTATAAAAGTTGAACACACGGTGTGTTTCTGAAAAATCAAAATATATCTAAAAGCAGTTCTTCTCTGCTAGCTTTATGCCAGAAAGGTGTCTGTTGCTACTAACCGTGATTGTTCTGAAAGATATTACTAAAGGATTTATTGTAACCATCGTTTTGTGTCAGAAGTGGCAAAAGAATTTTGAAAGGTTTGAATTCCCTGGAAGAAAGGTGTAATTGGATATCATTTCAACATCAAATTCTGCATGCTGCATGTATTTTTAGGTATTTTAAACAAGTTTAATTTAAATATACAGAATGGTATTATGGGATGGTATCACTTTCATAGACACCTTTTATTTCTGACATGTTTTGTTATCGAGAGCAGAAACTAGCTGAAGCAACCACTGTACGTGGGGCTTCATAGCAGGAGGTCAAGCTGTCAAATTCCCTAGGACTACTCTCAGCCACTACACAGCCAGAAACCAGGAGGTGCCTAGGAACTGGCCCTTTTATCTTGAAGTTGTTAGGAAGCTTCATGTCATTCCAACAGGTGAATTGGGTTGGGAGATAGTAAATCTATGAAGTGCCAGGTTTGGCAGCTGCCAGCATTTTACCCAATAATTGCTTTGAAGGCCTAGAAAACCCTCTAGATGAGGCACCTTATGGCCATTCCAGCAAGAAGTACACACATTTTACTGGCTCTTAGTAAATAACAGTGAAGTTAGCCTAGCTCTTCAAAGTGAGTTAATCTGTCATGGTGCCTCTTCCTGGTTTTGGATCACTACAAACCACAGAAATTGAAGAAATCAGTAACGCTAGAACCTCCCGTAAGAACAGGAGAACACACTAAAACATGCAGATTTTGTCAGTAACTTAGTGCATAGCCATTGAATGTTCCTCCCGAGAGATTAACTGTTCACACATCTTACGATTTCCCAGATGAAAAATTTTGGCATTTGCTTACTTTTTTTTCCGCATGAGAGACCAATCAGTAGGGCTCAGGGATCCTTGTGGGTGTCATGGTTTTACCCAGCTGGGCAGCTGAACTCTGCCACAACTGCTCTCTCACTCCCCCTCCTCAGAAGAAGAGGGGGAGAAGAAAGTTGGCTTTGGGGGGGGTGTGGAGGGAGTCTTGGTGCTCAGCAATACACACAACACTGGTGTGTTACCACTGCTGGTCTAGCTACAAGTGCAGAGCACAGCAATGTATGGGCTGCTGCAGGGAAAGTTAACATCCCAGCCAGACCCAGCACAATGATCCCTTCTAACTCAGGCTATTCTCTTATTCTACGTTTTCCTGGACTGAAAAAAGAGCAGTCGGTTTGCTGCTTATAACTCAGTAGGCAAATTCTTGCAATCTTATCTCTGCAGATTTGAGTATTTTGCATGTTTCTTGTAATTAGATAAGGACAGTAAAGGTAAAATGCATTCTGTGTTAACAGCAATACAATTCCAACTGTATTAAGGCTATTTCTTAAAAAAATATGATCTGTTAGAAGCCTCTATAATGTTTCCGTATACTAATTTCATAGAATTTCATAGGCATTTTAGTTGGGCCACTTAGGAAAGAAATGTTACTGATAGAAAAAAGACTACAAAGTAAGAATACAAAAAACATAACTTCAGTTTCTAAATAAGGAAAGGCAGCATTTTGTAGCATCAGTAGTTCCCAGTGAACTCTTGATTTGGTCAAATATTTTAAATATAATGATTTATAAATAATAGAGAATCTCTCTGTGTTAAATTCGAGAGAATTTACGAATTCTCTGGAATTCGTAATTTGAATTCGTAATTCTCGAATTCTTACGAGGCCCTCATTTGCAGATGATGGCTCAAACTGTCAGGGAGATTGTGGATATTATTGATAAGTGTAGTTTCTATAGTCATCGCACAGGTTTCCTTCTGAAAAATTGTACTTGTCACGTAGCTATTTCAGAGCTTTTTTAGTAAATAAGGGTGGGGAAATCCTTCTGTGGACAGTTCAGTTACATGAAGGTCTAACTGCTTCACGTTGTACAATCTGTACATAGGAATGCAGTTTATCTTCAGACAGTCCAAAAAAAAATTGAAAGCAAAATCAGTTACTAGTAATGAGATTAAGAAATCAATGAACAAGTGGGTGTTAAATGACATGAGTGAAGTAGTAATTGATTTTTATTGACTACTGAGAAAAACACGGGACAGTATAAGGCCAGATGACTGGAAGTCTGCCTGTGTTTTATTTTATGCTAGCTCAGTGTTACCTTGATGTGTTGTCGCTGTATCTTTCAATCCTCTTTCTTTGAAAAAGTTATATTTAGAGAAATATGTGGATACCTGTTGGAAGACTTTTTATTGTGAACATGCTTGTTGGCTAAAATTAACATTGTTATCCATGTAATATATAACTTTGGCACATCACTTGTTTTAATCTGCTCCTGAGCTGGACATGCTGTTTTGGCATATGCATGTCACTCTCTGGAAAGCACATAACATTGTGAAGCGTATATACCTTCTCATCAATCTGAACGAGGTTAGCAAAAACATGAAGTGGATTGCATTTTGAATTTTAAATAATTTCTTCGGGAGGACTTAAAGACTGGAAATGACGGAGAATTTTGGTGATGCCACTGCAGCTGGTAGGAGGTGTTTGTCCAGAGCTTTGGGTTATTATTTGGCATTTCTTCAACAGTTGTTGCTAAGATAAGTACAGTCCAACCATTTTGTATATAATGGTGCAGCTAACTAAAACAGTTGCACTGTTAGTTTGTTTTTTTTTAAGTCAATATTTGGTGTTAGGTTCTGTTTCCCGTGACAGACCTTTCTTTTTCATGCTCTATTCTACATAGAAGTTCAAGACGATATTGCCAGAGTTTGAATATTTTCTTTTCTTTTTTCTTTCCTTTTTATTTTTTTTTAATTGGAATTGCAGGGATACTTGGATTATTTAAATCTGTCCATGTACACACTTTCCTTGTGGTAAGAACTTCTATTTTGCACACACAGATCTAATCTTGTTAAATCAAAAAGCAGTTGTAGAAACTCTCCCAAGTTGTTTATATTAATTTACTCTAATTTCACTGAACTTCTTTAGGAGGCAATATTTCCATTCAATTGCAGGTGTCATTAAACATGAGGTTAAAACGCTTAGAAAAGATGCATTTAAAAGTTCTTTCCTAATTTTTCTTCACAAATGAGATACAGAATAAATCTTGTATTTCAAGAACTGTATGTTCTTTAAAATAACATAACTTTATTTCTCATTACAAAACTTTTTCAAATATAGAGGATTTTAAAAAGATTTTTTTTTCCATGTATACTCTTACAGAACTCTACTGACTTAGCAAGTAGAAAAAAAAGGATTACCTGACTGTAGACCTCTCCAAATGGTTATTGTTCAGAAGATGTGCAGGGGAAAAAAGTAGTTGAGAGCAGTCATTATTTATTACTATGCAGTTAATTAAATAAGAGAGAGTTCTTTGCAGTTAATTTGGCAGTTAATTAAGAGGCAGGTTTTTTTTTTTATATAATTCATGACTTCATATGTATACCTGCAAATCCTTGCTGTTAATACATTTGAGGTTTATTCCTCTGGTGCTCAAATTTTAAGTGAATTTTACTCTTTTGACGTCCCAGATCTCCATCATCTTAACAAGCCAATATAATGACTCAACACAGGATAAACTGATGTTTCCTGAAGTATTTGATTTATTGAATATATGCAGATGGACTGCGTAGCATATTTGCAGTAGGCTTGATTCTTGAGTTTGATGTTTCTGTGGCTTAGTAACTACCAAAGTGTATTTATATTTGAATTCTATGTGAGCGAGACAATAGCGTGCTACTGCAGCACAAACATTCATACAACCCACAAGGCTGTTCCTGGTGGTATTTTGGGAACAAGAACAGCAGGCTTCCTCAATAGTTCTGGTAGGTTTCATACAGCAGAACTGTGGATTGAATATTCTGTCTTCAGTGGTTCTCCTTCTTTAACTCTAGCCCTGTGAACGCATACTGAGACATCTTCATTCTTACACGTGTGGACTGGCACTTAGAATAAAACATGAAATATATATAAAATTAATGCAAAAAAAAAAAAAAAACTGTTGAGCAGATTACCACATTTACTTATTCAGTATCTTTAAATAATCAGAATTAATAAAATGCTCAGTACATATCCACAAAATAGATTACTTTGTTAATTAGTTTGTTCTGTGCAGCATATTTACCTCCTTATGGGGTTTTGTTGTCTGTACCATCTGCATGTTGACTGTGTGCAGTCCTGTCATCAGCATTAGTAGATGAATGTATATGCATGCACCAAGAGTAAAAGTGTTTGAAAGCACTTTGAAAAAGGACTAGCAAGTCATTCTTTCACATTTGAAAACTTAACCGACATAATACAAATGGATCTCGACTTTTTTTTTCAATTTCCATTATGTTTCTTTATATTCGATTTCCAATTTTATGTGGTTTTGTGGGTTGTTGCCACATAGACTATCAAAAGTCACTGAGCTTTGAAAGAGTAATTTGTTTACTTCAGCAGCAAATGTAGATTCAGTCACAGTACTTCGTTATTCATAGAGGGGAACTGGAGTGTGGAGCAGTTTGTCAATTTAAAAATGTTTTTCTCCATACAACATTTTTTCAAATTGTAAAATAATGACTCATAAATTAACAAACATCAGGTTGACTAAGCTTTTTTCTTTCCCTCTCTTTGTCTTTCTCCTTTTCTCCTGCATGATGTGCTCAGATTGGTTCTCTCATCTGTTTCGGACTACTTTGCAGCAATGTTTACCAATGATGTGAGGGAAGCAAGACAGGAAGAAATCAAGATGGAAGGTGTGGAGCCAAATGCATTGTGGGCTCTGGTTCAATATGCATATACAGGTAATTATAATGAAAATGGCGATTTGATCTAATGAATTGCCCTCCTGTGAGCATTATATTCCATTACTAGATTTCAAATGCTCTTAGGAATTGTCATTCACGTAATTTAATTCTGCATTTACATTAAAAAAACCCGTTGCTGTTACCTGAGGCAACCTGGTTAGACGTAGTTTCTCTGATAATACTATATGCTGAATTAACAGATTAACTCAATATTTCGAATGTATCATGACTGATGAAAAAGGAATGGATACCCTTTCCTTGCATCATTATAGGTGCTGATTTTGAAAAGCTGGTTATGTAAAGTTGAAGGTGATATTTGCCAAGCCTTATGTTCTGTCACACAATCTGTAAATAATTCTGTTGCGTCTGAATTTTGGGGAATGTAACAAATCATAAAAGAAAAATTGTATCATCTGCTTTTTAATGTTGATAGGTCGCCTTGAATTAAAAGAAGATAATATTGAGTGCCTGTTGTCTACAGCTTGCCTTCTTCAGCTCTCTCAGGTTGTAGAAGCATGCTGTAAATTTCTCATGAAGCAGCTTCACCCGTCCAATTGCCTTGGAATCCGATCTTTTGCTGATGCACAGGGTTGCACTGACTTGCACAAAGTGGCTCACAATTACACTATGGTATGTTGTTCTTTTAAGCATCATCCAGTTAGTTTAATAAGGAAAATACAGAATGTTTGTCTGAGTAAAATAGCAATGTTTTTCCTACAGAAAGCCTTGACCATTTTCCAAACAAGAATGCACATATGTTACCATGATGAGAAATGACAGAATAACTGTAAAGTTGCTGGTTTAGAGTTGGAAGAAAGGAGGCATGCATAATGCTTCCTTGTAATGGCAGTGGAATTATGTTATACACGTTCAATAAAATCATTCAAAGGCTAGTTCATATTTCTGTCAGTCAAAAACTACACACTTAACAGCGGGCTAGCTACCGTCATCTAGTCCAAAATAACAGATCAATAAATCATTTCACAACAAGCTGGAGTAATCAGGTTCTAGGTTACACCTGGGGTATAAATGTAAGAATTCACCAAGATAGATTCTGTATTATACTTGATTTCTTAGTAATAGAATATCAGCATGGCATCAAATGATTTGATCTTAGGCTATATGTGGCCAAATGCAAATTTGCCAATGATGTTTGCAGAGTTAATTTAGAGAGAGACTGACCTGCCAACTTAATTAAATTTAATCTTTTCAATAGTCATGCTTTTATTTTGATGTAAATGCTCTTTTCCTTCTCACCAGCATATTATAGTAATGTTACCAGCAGAAGAAGGCATGATACTTATCTCCGAGTTAAGTCAGTTCATCTGTTATTTGCAGAGTTTTGTGAAGTATTTTTCTCTCTTCTTGATGAAATTTTGCCTGTGTAAGCTCCTGGGACCTGAATGAGGTCATGAAGATACTGCATTGGTGATGTGGGAATGGAGACAGTACATAATTTGCGTGTGTAGTTTGGTGTTGCATTGTCATTATGTTTAGATAGATCCAAGAGGTTTAATTTTTTGTCATGCAATTACTATTAGAAGTCCATGGCTTTCCTTCTGCTTTTTTTTGTGCAGTTTTAGAAAGTGCTGTTGCCTTTTTTGTTTCTCCTTGGCTTCAAGTAAATTTAGTTTATTATTTATTACAGCTTAAAGTAGCCATCTCTTTTTCCAATTATATCATTGTTCTTCCTCAGTGAGTGGATCTCTAATCTTTTAAAATTATGTACATGCAGAAATTTACCAAAAGAGGTCAATAAATAGTGTGCAGACTATAACTTACATGGTTCCATTCTTGACCTTCATTATTGCTCAAACGAAAACGGGAAGACTTCAATTAGATACACAGATGAAACAGCAAAGATAAATGTATTTTATGCCTTTGAGGACTATTAGAATTAACGTAGAGAGAAACAGGGACACGAAAAGCACAAAGAGAGCCTTCCTCCTTTGAGCTGTTTGTTCTTTTTCAGAATAAGCTTGTGTGTTATTTCCATGTCCCTCACAACCTTTATCAGTCAACTGCCAAGATCAGAATGTTGATAGATGTTAGACTAATGTCCTTAAGATCACTATTAGGGATTGTAGTCGTACTATTTTGATTGGCAATCCATGGCTTTTTAAGGGGAAAGAGGCTATGAACTCTCTTACAGCATCTTTCTTTTGCTCAGACCCCAGGAAAATAGTTCTATGCCTTTTGGCCGTTGTTTACTTCAGTGGCAAAATTGTTGCTTTTAAGGCTTTGATGTGGATTAAATTTAAATTAGGTGGTTTTTAAAAAGCCATTTTCAAAACTAATTAGTTGTGCTAGATGGATTCTTCCCTAGGCCTCTTTTAATGTTGTTTAGTTCCAATGGAGACATGAAATTGAATATTTGTAATAATGAGTAATAGAGAAACAGCTTCTTTAGCTTGAAATGAATGTTGCTATGGAAACTGCATAGAAATATATAGTCAAATTGAATTGTCAATTAAAATAAATCCCCAAGTAATTTAATTTGTTTAAAAGCTGTTTGAAAGAAGAAAATGTTCAGTGGTACTAAGTACTGGCCACTTGGTGCTCTTTCCATTAAGAAGTGTTAGAACATAAGGGTTAAGCACACTGGTAGTACCTGTAAATTCTGCTTGTTAAAACAGTGAACTAATTATATGCTGCAGTAATGAGGGATTATACTGAGTAGTTATATACTTCTGGCTTTTCCAAGTAATTTTGCTCCTTTTTGAAGTAGGAGGTAATGAATAATACAAAATGGTTGTATTTTAATGTATATATGTTACATTCTGTGAGACTTTCTTTTCCTTTCATGAAATAAAATTGTCATATACCTGTTTTTCTTCAGTTAAAGCAACTTATCAGTTTTAACAGTTTTTATGACACATGCATTATTTTGATTAGCATCTCACCAGCTTAATTAAAATATTTATTTACATGAAGACCAGAAATTCAGATGAGATGAGCATTTGGTTAAACTGAAGGACCAATCAGTGAGTTATCCCAGTAGGCTTACCTCTTTTAATAGACCTGCTCTGTCTAAATAACATTCATTAGTGTCACTGGAAAACATTAGTATGATTTCGTGGCATTTTTTAATTGCACCCTACAATGTGATTAAAAATATAAATGAGTAAGATGGATTTGAATGCCGCATCTCTTCATATCAGAGGTTATAGATGTATGTTATGCTAAAAGGGCTTCAGTGTTGCGTTATTTTATTGGTTACTCTGTAGACAGTTAGGCTGTTTATTCAGAAGAGAGAAATTTTCAAGGTTATCATCAAAACAGGTCAATTTTTTGACACTGCAAGCTAAGCAAGGCTTGAAAAATCCTCAGGGTGCATTAAGTGAAATATGAAATAAACTGAAGTGATCAGTTGTGGGTATAATGCTCTTTAAAGAGCAACTCTGTATTTGATTTTTAATGCATCAGGTTTAAAATACAGTTGACAGGATCATGAGATGTGTTTAGATCAAGGTATCTTTTGTACAAAGATTATCCTGCTTGGTTATAGTTTTTACATAGTATTGGGGTCGTACAATTATAAATCTAGAAATTTTATTAGGCTAGACAGTAGTATATCTGTTCACATTAATTCATAATGCCTTTTCAAACAGAGTGCCTTCTGTGCATTTTTCATGCCCTCTAGCATAATGCCTGCTGATGAATTTAGCTGTCTTCAGGTCAGAGAAACAGCTGCTTTGTCTTCTTGTTTGTTTGAACTAGTTGATAGTGTACCTTGAATGAAATCCATTCGCTCCTCTTTCACACTAAAGGGAAGTTAATGTTTTCAGATGAGAAAAAGGTAGCCAATATTATTTCCAGAACATGAAATGTCTGCGGTGAGTAGAGAGGTAGCTGGTCTTAAGTAAGTGGCAGTAGCTTCATCAGTAGCCAAATTTATACTTTCTTAATTACAATTAAAAAAAAAAAAAAAAAAAAGATACTTTAAACATCAAATGTGATAGTGCTTAAGACAAGACAATCCATGTCTAGATAGCTTTGTAACATTTGATCCTCACTTCTCCACACATTAAAGCATAGCAAAGTCATGTTGCATTTCATACGAAGTCTTCCAGACATAAAAAGGGGAGAAATTGCAACACTTGTCTACAGAAGGGCAGATCCAAAATCTGTGTCAATGCCTAAAACAATGATTTTATGTTCTTGCACCTGAAATTGCAGTACCCTGCTCAGTGATTTTGAAAGTAGTTGTACGCTTGTTTTCACCCATGAAAACTCAGGATATTTCTGTCTTTGAAGTTCCCTGAGTATGGTTCTGACTAGCAAAAAAGATTAGTATTGCCTCAGTCGGACTAAATAGTTTTCTGCATGCTGCCCAACCTGTTTCAGAATCCCAAAACTACGTAGAGAGGTGCAAAGCTGCAATAGTTGTACTCTAAACAAACCCAGGGCATGCCAGGAACAGTTAGGTTGGTTTATTGCTAACCACTGCAGTCAAAGCTGCCTAAAAGGAAAGTAGCTGCCATCCTATACATATCTGCCTATAACAGTTTATCAGGAGGTCAGATAGCTCAGTTCTTAGTTAATGCATACTTCGGTTGACCAGCTGACCAAAGTAGCCACTAGATGACAAAATTACATTCCCCTTCAGATCCTATGAGTCAAACACCACCTGCTTTTCAGTTTTGCCCAAGTTTGGAGTTCAAACAGATCCCTGTGGTTAGAGCATCCTGTGGGACTCCCATGTAGAGTTTTTCTCAGCCTATGGGTATTCTGATGCAGTCTCAGATTTTAATCCTTCTGATTTAGTACAGAGGGAGCCTGACTATCTAACTGGATTCAACTGTGGGGATGAAGTATCACTTAAAAATAAATATCATGACCTCTTTCATGTGCTCCTAATATTTTTTGCTCTGTACCAAGACAGACCTCTGGTTAAGAATATCAGTATTATTCACTCTGCAGCTGCTGAAGGGTGAATTTAAGGTTATGATCTGGATGAACAATGCCACTGTGTCCCTGTTTTAGCCAGTACATAAAATTCAGGCTACTCATTTGATAAAGTTTCCAACCGAAACTGCAGACCATTTGTTCTCTGAAATATCCTGTTCTTCCACAGAGAGTTCCCATAAGAAGAAGGAAAGCAAAGGCTAATGAGGAGGTTAAGAATGCTAGGAGATGACACACTGGCTCCTCCTTTTTGTCTTCAGAATCTCTGTCTGTAGAGGAAGAGGAATTGTCAGATTTTGATCATTTTAAAAAAAAAAAAAAAGGAAAAGAAAAACAGACATAGGCCAAAGATTGTGGCTGTATTCCCAGTGGAATGCTTTGATACTGTGCTCACAAGGAGTCTACTTTAAAAATAGAATGGGAGCAAGAGGAAGTTGAATTTGTTCCCATCAGAAAGCAATTGTCTACAAGCAACAAGAAGGAAAATCAGGCTTTTTACACACAACAGCTGTTGAAGTGATTAAATCCAGTTGGTAAAAAAACTTTCTAAAGAAGATTGCTAACTGTCTTATACAAGATCAGCTTGTCATTGCCTTCAGAGACAAATGAGAGTTTCCATGCAGGTGCTTTCCCCTTCCTCTTCCTGTGACCCGGATAGACAATATGGGAAATTTAAGGTAGTAAGTGTTGGCTTTTCTTCTTGTCACTGCTGCATATTCAGCATGTATACTGCTCTATATTTCCCTGTACATTCAGCAAAACTAAAAGGACAGCTGCAACTTGCATACGCTCTAGCACAGAATCAACCAAAAAACAGCCATGAAAGAAATGACCCCAGTGGAATCTGAATTTCTGTGAACAGCATGTTTAAACCTGGAAATAATTCAGATTATTTTTCAGCTTCAATTTACTCCCAGAGTAAAATAAAGAAAAGCGGGTGTGGGTAGTGCTACAGAATATTTGTGTGATCCTTTCACCATTTTTAATATCTGTATTTGCTTATTTTCTTAGCTGCAATTTTGTAATACACAGAGTTAATTATAGAGGAAAAGAGAGTTATGTCCCCCTTGTAACCTATTACAATTTTGATGCAGAAGCGCTAGGTTTGCGTCACCAGTTGGTTCTCTCTACCAGGAAAGCTTTTCAGATACCAAATCTCAAAATTTCCTTTCCAAATTCTGTCCAGGAATACACAGCAGGAATACACAGTTACTATGTGCACAGATTAACACTTCCAGTTATTTTCCTAATGTTTCCTATTCTTAAATCAACTCCAGAGTTACGTGTGTAGCAGAGTCACTTTGATCTTTCCTCTTAGACATCGTGTAGCATAATTATGCGTGCAGCTTCCAGATAAGATGGATTAAATCCTTACTATTTTTTCCTCTTTGCTCAGCATTGTTCAGTTCATTAGTATTTTTGGAGTACTGAGGTACTCTGTTTTGAATTAAATGATTAGGCAAAGCAATAACCTTTTTTGCTTTGTTGTCATGGTGTCCTTTTGCATATGCAATGCCAAACGGTGCTATATTTTTTTTTTCCATTTTGTTGCTAAATTTGTACCTGTTTTGCAGTGCCGGTCCTGCTTCTGTTCACAACTTGATCCCTATTTTTCACCCTACAAATGCTATTTTTTTTTTCCCAGTGTGTAGGTCCTTCTCAATGCAGAGGTTTTTCATTAGTGTGCATTTCTTTCTAAGTCAATAAACAAGATCCTAAAGAATGGTGATTTCGGTAGTTGGTCCAGTTAGGCTTCCCCATCTGTGGATCCTAATGCATTTTATCCTCCATATATTTTATAAGCGCAGGTAGCAAAGCCAGAATGCAGCTGTTTAGCTATCTAGCAATTAACAATACGTTTACTAAATTGATTGTAATACTGTTTTACTGCCATGAATCTACTCTCACTTTGGAGTATGAGATAATTGGTTTTTGAACTATCAAAGTGTAAGAACACGTTGTGATTTATAGACTGCTTCTACTTTTCTTTCCCGTTCTGCCTTGTAGATGTGTACGGGGAAGGAATATATATCATCTCACCTTTCTCTCTTGCATTCCAAAAAACATTTAGGTTTTTCACTGTAAGCTCATAATGTTGATTGTATTTCCATATGTTTTTCTGCTGCTTCTGTCGAAGCCTATGAGAATCCATTTAGAATATTCTGCAAGTCCTATTGTTCTGAGGTAACGGGATATTAGTGTGAGAAGTGCTATATATTGCGAATTTTCTTCCTTTGAAGTAAGAATCTGTTGCTGGAAATGACAGAACAAGTTAGAAAATTGAATACTCCTATCAAGGTAAATATTGTTAATAAATCAGTGTACAATATTGTGGATTCTTTGTATGTTTTTCTCCCCCTCAGTCTAACAGATTAGCTGTATAAAACCTGAAAAATAGTAAAATAAACTTCAAATATCCAATTGAAAATGAACAATGAAATTGTCAGTGTTGTTTATTTCCTCTGAAAACTTGAATCACTGTAGTTTAATCTAGCAGTAATGAAAACAGTTAAAAGTGTCTCCAGTAGGTGTTGCAGCATGTTATGCTCTCTGCTTCACAAAGCATTGTGTTCTACATAACCAAAAGAAACAAACCAACCCTTTTATTTTTTTAACGTATACTTCAGAAAGTATTTCTTCAATTCACAGTATCATGATAATTAGCCCCACAACCCGGTGCTCATTTCTGTCTGTGCACTTCACCCTCAGTTGTTTCAGCACATTTCTTTGTGGGACCAAGTGGTAGAGTCTGGGAAATGATCATTAGTCAAAATAACTGAGTACATATTTTTTTCTCCCAGGGCACCTCCAGTGGCATTTACTGGTACAACTGAGAGGTAGCGTGAAGGATGGACAAGTGGGGAAGATGTAGTTGGAGTTAAATAAACTCCTTAAATAATAAAAATAAATAAATAATAAAAACAGAAGAGGAAAAAAACGGTCCTCAAAGGAAGCTGTCAACTGTATTCAAAATACTTTTCTTTTTCTTTTTCAGGAAAATTTCATGGAAGTAATTAGAAACCAGGAATTTCTGTTATTGCCAGCCACCGAAATTGCAAAGCTTTTAGCGAGTGATGACATGAATATTCCTAATGAAGAAACTATATTGAATGCACTACTTACATGGGTTCGACATGATTTGGAACAGAGAAGGAAGGATCTCAGTAAACTCCTGGCTTACATTAGACTGCCTCTGCTTGCTCCACAAGTAAACTGCTCAATTTCTGCCTAGTTTCTCTCCTACCTAGAGTATGCCGTGGTTCTAGTGGGCGTGCCTACAGCATCTGTATAGTGATAGTGACAAAACAAAGAAACTTTTAAATTCTTTAGTAATTTGGTTTGTTAGAGTGGCGTATAAGGACTTAACATGTTGTACAGGCATGATAGTTATAATTGTCCTTGAGGTAAAGGAGATACAATTTGAATAAATCATTTGGAGTTGTATGTTTTTCTTCCATTTACCCTTGGTAATACATCTTTGGGTACGTTATTTTTTCCCAGGCGGTACTTTTTATTTTTCTTGAACATTTACACACATTGAGGAAGTCTTTGAGTTTGGTTTGTTTGAACAGTTGTGAATGATAGTTTTCCTAGTCTTGTGGGAATGACTCCTCTTGTTAGTGTAATGTGTAGCACCGTAGTTGTTATATGTTAGCAGGCACATAAACTGATTTTTTTTTCTTTTTTTAGCCTTCCTTGCTGTCCTTTCTTTAGTAATATTTAACACTTATTATAAATAAGTCAAAGGACTTCGCCGTGCATTTCTCCTGGGAATTATCTCTTAAATAAGACGATACATTTTTTAATGAAATATGTATAATAAGTGGAAGTCATTAATACAACAAAAATGATATTACTTGATTCACAGTGATAGATACAAAACATCGTGTGTTGTCTCTAATTCAGTATCTTGCTGGCTGGTAAGATTCACAAGGAAGCATTTTAGTATTAGTGTTTCCATGCTGATGATTATATATGCGTTGGCAGGATTTTCTCAAGTGCAGCCTTGACCTTGCAACTCACTTCTTCTAGAAACATAATACAGTGCAAGCCAGTTGACCTGGAGGAAATCATTCTATTTTTGCACCTTTAATTAATTGATGATCATGTATAAAGTCTGTAACCACTTCTGTGTTCCTTTTATTTAACTGCAATTGAAACATCTTTATAAATTGAAAGTAAAGAATTTACCCAGAAGTATGTACTGAAATCAAACTATGTCCAGTCAATAGCTGATTAGAAAAATATCGGAATGAAACACAAAATCCAATATCACATATCATTAATTATTTTATTTTTTCATGTGTTCTCCAAATACATATATTTTTAATATCACATTTCACTGTTGCCTTTTTATTTATTACTGTAACAAGGTAAAGTGCTACAGCTGTGATTTTAATAAGGCAACAATTAGTGCATTGAATGAATTGGGCTGAAGTACACAAAAGAGTCTTAATGAGTTTTCAGGATCATGTTTTGCTTCATGATCACATGACGTTAGGCAATCTGACAGCAAACCTAACATAATGAAAAGGTTTCCAGCGTTACGGTTGAAGAGTTAAAGCTGTTTGAAAGAAATTAAATTAGAAAATTGAACAACTTGCTGAAATCAATAATGCTGCAAGGAGAGATGTGAAGAATACTAGATTCATATACTTAAGGAAAAAAAAGTGTCAGGAAATACTTTGAAACTGTAGCAATGTAAGGGGGGGGGGGGGCCCCCCCGCCGCGGGGCAAGAAAAAAAAAAAAAAAAAAAAAAGGGGGGAGAAAAAAAAAAAAAAGTGTGTAGA
>NC_048896.1:72613329-72725077 GCF_011077185.1 Oxyura jamaicensis | reverse complement strand
AAAAAAAAAAAAAAAAAAAAAGAATTGTCGGTTTTATCAGTCATCTTTTTATGCATCTCTTTGTATATAACATTGTTATCTTCTCTTTGGTTAATGCAGTGTCCTAAATACTTGTAAGAGGCTAAAGATGAATATGTGTCATTTTCATAAGTTGTAAGGTAGCAAGTGCTTCATCTCTGATAAATACGTGAAAAAGATGATTTACCAGTTCCTGAGCTTCAAGATGAGTTCAGCTTCCTTTCATTCAGGAACTCGTAGTGCTCAAGTAGCTGCATTGCACGTCTCATCATCAGGTTTCCAGTTACTGGAGTTTCTTGCCAACACGTGCTCAGTTACAAATGCTTTTGATACAAGGAGCTACATAAATAATAAAACTTGGAAATAATAGGAAGATTTTACTTAAGTAAGACAACTCCAAGTACTTTTAAGTGAAGAATGTTTGCAGAAAATCCTAGTACAGTAAGTTTGGTCTAAAGAGCGTGCAGATTTTCTGGATACCAAAACAATCTTAGATTGTTTTTTGTTTTTTTTTTTTTTAACTGAGATGAAGCAGCTTTCAAAGAGTGAGACTTTGTGCTATGAGAAAACTTCTCTGTAGGTTGGAGGAGGTGAGAAAACTGGGGGAAAGGTAGGTTGTACACAAAACTCATGCATACAGACATAGTGTTGCTTTAAATATTAAATGCTCTTTGTCCATCAGACACATGTATGGGGGATCCAAATTGGCAATGTTGTGTACAGGCCACAGTTTTCACTGCATGCAAAAATGACAGTGTTCAATTTAGGATAATATTAATTCACTGATACTATTTTTTAAGCTATATACAATTTCATCGTATTGCATACTGACAGGTAAAAATGGATTTTACTGTATTATTTTATAATCACAAAATGGCTCTACAAAGTGATAAAAGCGGTAAGCAGTGCTTTGTGTCAAGAGAAGAATCAAGGGAGGGAAGGACTGAAATTAAGGAATGAAAATTAAGTTCCTTTAGATAATTTACATGAGAACATTTTAATTTGTTATTACAAATAGGGCATTAGACAAATAGAGAAATATTGAAAAAGTTGGGCTTAGTTTCCATAAAAGTCTCTTATGACTTCAAAAGTTTTGTTGTCTGTTTCTTTAAATTCTCTGTGTTTCTTAATTCTGCTTTCTGTCATAGTTTCTGTTGATTTGCCTTGATAGAGAAATGTCAAGTTTAGCAGCCTGTAACTATCTGTATATCTTCTGGAGACATGGATGTCGTTTACCACCTGACAGTCCTAAGGCAATTTTAAGCCAGGGATATGCACACCATTGTATGCGCAACTATTTCTTGATGAGCTCCTTTAGTACTCATGATTCCTGCTTTCACAGCGTTTTTATACCTGTCATCAGCTGGCTGTCAACAGCTCAACAATAACATCTCATTGTGGTTTGTGGACTTTGTATTTCTTATATTTACAGCGTTTGGCTTTTGTGATGGGGAGCGAGAGGCATTTATCTTGCTGTTCTGACAACTGCCAGAGTCCCAGTGGGGTGCTTCCCTTGTTGTTTTTTTTTCTTCTGTTACTCAGGTCATGTCTTGCAGCTCAGAAGAACACCAGTTGTCTAGACTTCTAATAATTACAGCTGGGACTTATAACCTTCTAATACATTTTTCCTGCATTCTGACAACTGTGGAATACCAAAGGCTCCAGAATCTTCAAAGTTCAGAACTTCTATTAGTTTTTATTTAGGTTAAATGTAACACTGTCAGATTTGCTATCATCATTGATTTGAAAATATTTAACAAAGCTTTGTGATAATCGGTCACTTGCAGAGTTACGAATAGAAAGTATATTAAAATATTCAGCCTGCTCCTGAAACAGCTTTTATCGGCCTCTGGAATGGGTGGGTTTGGGAATCAGAGAGTGAGGTTAAACTGATATACATACTTGGAGTCTGATCCATTTCTTTGAACATACTTTCAGCAGCACTGAAACACGAGGAGATTTTGTTTTCTTCTTTGGACCATTAAGCTTAAGTCATCCATTAAGATCAGATGGTCTTCCTATTATTTATATTCAACGGTTTAGCATCAAATGTGAATGTTTTGTGTACCTTTACCCTAGTCTTATTTATATGACCTTTTTGAATATACATTTATTCTGAATCTGGCAATGGAAATTTTTGGATAAAATGTTTTTTTCTAATCGTGTTTTTATTCTCCATGTAGTTTATAATAATTCAGCTTGTTTAATTTTCTTTCATGTTTGCAGTTTCTGGCAGATATGGAAAATAATGCACTCTTTAGGGATGACATTGAGTGTCAAAAACTCATTATGGAAGCAATGAAGTACCATCTGTTGCCAGAGAGACGACCTATGTTGCAAAGTCCTCGCACCAAACCTAGAAAATCTACTGTGGGAGTGTTGTTTGCAGTTGGAGGAATGGATGCAACAAAAGGTGTTGGCTTATATAATGAGTAGTTGATGAGCTGGGGGTTTTGTTTGTTTTGTTTTAAGAAATGTTTGATAGATGTTTTTATAACGTGTTAATTCTAAAATTCAAAAATTTTTCAATATAGAACATAAACATCATAAAAACCACTATTGGCTTAGAAAAACAGGTAGCATTGAAGATACTGTAAAAATTCTGGAAGCTACAGTTACGATTGATTCAAAATTGTCAGGGGAATATTGGATTTCTGTGTAGTTAAATGTTGAATTGAAGGTAAACTGTATCCTTATTTACTTGTGTGGGAAGTAATTTGGAAAAGGAAGAAAATGACAGAAAATGCACAAAGATGGTGTGCACGTGTATATAAAAAAAAAAGTATGCTTTTTGACTAATTGTTGGATAGCTCCATCAAAGCTACTTGGATTTTTTTTCTAATATAACCTCCAGTACTGTCTAATTGTAGTTAGAAGGAATCTTGAAAGCAAGAAAAAAAATACGGTATAGAAGGTTCAGTCTTTGTTTTAAAGTTAATACTTTTTAGTACAGATTACAAGGATATTGGTAGTTGTTTCTTTTTTCATGTGTTGTCCTTGAAAGCTTCGTCACCTAGCACCAGACTTTTTCTAGTTTTCCAGTATTTTCTAGTATTATGAAAAGGTTGATTTCAATATATAATTGCATTTCATAATGTTGTTTTATATTCCTAATATGCATTTTTCTAAAGGCTTCATCCTGTAACGATGTTAGAAATTCTGCTTTTTGTCTTGAAAAGCACAGAAAAATCCTTATTCGTAATGGTGCAGTTGATTCTCAAGGAAGTCAAAAAAGACTACTCATATACATAGAATTAAAAACATGCTGCAGGATTTCTTGCCGTCTTGTAGGAACAGCTGGAATAAAAACTACCTTAATTCAGATTAAACTTTTTTGTAACTTGTGGATGTTGCCATTTAGGAGCTACAAGCATTGAAAAGTATGAACTTCGTACCAACATGTGGACTCCTGTTGCAAACATGAATGGACGAAGATTACAGTTTGGAGTTGCAGTCTTAGATGATAAATTGTATGTTGTTGGTGGCAGAGATGGACTGAAAACATTGAATACTGTGGAGTGCTACAACCCTAGAACAAAAACTTGGAGTGTAATGCCACCGATGTCCACACATCGTCATGGTCTTGGTATGTAGCTTTCTGTGAAGACTGAATGCTTTTTTTTAAAAGGTTATCTGTTTTTTTTCAGGATTGGTTGAAAATCATTCAGAAATTAAAGTTGGAGGGGGGAAGTGTGTCTTTGTTTCATGCCAACTTGTTACTGAACTTCTTTTCTCCTTCAGATTATACAGCATTGGCTGCCAATAGGAAACTTGTTTTTTGTTTTAAAATATTTTTGGTGCATGCTGGACTGTCGCTAGGAAAATTAGATCTTTTTTTCTCCAGCTTTTCATATTTGTGTTTTTAGGAGTAGCTGTGTTGGAAGGTCCCATGTATGCTGTAGGAGGACACGATGGCTGGAGCTACCTGAACACAGTAGAAAGATGGGATCCACAGGCTCGTCAGTGGAACTTTGTAGCTAGTATGTCAACTCCAAGGAGCACTGTTGGTGTAGCTATATTAAATGGAAAGTACGTGAAGGCAACTTCCATTTTCTATCTCATTATTTTAATGTAATTACAGGACATCCTAAATGACTGTAACTTCTCTTGATACATGTCAATAGCATTAAGAACCAGTGAGACTCCAGTGATTTCCTCTTACTGTGATAGCTTAAACAATCAACTTCCAAAATTATTGTAAAGGTGGGGAGGAGTACTCGTGTTATTTTACATTAACTCAGTGAGAACAGAACTCAGTCAGAATGGTATCTGATCTGAAGTGGTACCTGAAATTTCTACTACTGTTTTTTCAGTGAAAATATGCTTAGTTCCTTATTACTAAGGAAGAGACCCTCTGGAGTCATCTGATCTAACACCAACTCAAAGCAGAACTACCCCTAAAGTCCTTGGACCTAGTTTCAGAGTTAACTGAAGTAGTTCAGGTCATATCTAAGGATGGAGATTTAACACACTCTCTGGGCAGCCTGTTCTAATATTTGACCACCGTTGTACTGAACATCTCTGAACATCTTTCTTCTGTGATATAATTGGAATTTCCTTGTGTTTCAACTTTTCCCTTCTCCTTTCACTGTGTATCTCTGAGAACGATGTTTTCTATATAACCTCCCATTAGGTGTTTGAAGACACCTCCTTAGCTGTCTCTTTTTAAGACTGCCCAATTCTCATATATCATGTGTTCCAGCTCCCTTATCATCTTAGTGACCGTCAGCTGGACTTGCTCCAGTATGACAAGATCTTTCTCTTCCTGAGAGCCCAAAGATGGACACAGTATCCAGAAGTAGTCTTATATGTACTGAGTAAGGGAGATCAATTGTAATTACTTCAAGGGCATACCATTGACTTCTGTTCAATTTGCTGTCTTCCAAGACCTCCAAGTCTATTCTTGCTAAGTTGGTTTTTCTCCAGTCAGCTCCCAGCCCGTACTATTGCATGGAAATAGGCCATTCCAGGTACAGGACTTTGCACTCTTACAAAGTTCAACAAAGGCAAATTCAGCCCACTTTTCAAGCCTGTATAAGTCTCTCTGAATAATAGCCAGGCCCTCCAGCATATCAGCTACTCCCCTTAATTTGATATTATCAGCAAACTTCCCAAGGCTGATTTCCGTTACATCTTACAGATAATTAATGAAGACATTAAGCAGTATCAAGCCACAATATCAGCCTGGGAGCAACAACACTAGTAACCAGCTGCCAGCTGGTTACTTCATGCTGCTGATCACAGCCCCTTGTGCCGAGCAGTCCATCCAATTTTCCACCAGCCTTTTAGACAGTGTAGCTAAATCACGTATTTGCCACTGTGGCTACAGAATACCAAGTCAACCTAACTTACTGTGATTATATCAGAATATTTACACTCCTGACAAGAATTTTTAACTTCCTGCTTATGTCCTATCTGACACGTCTCCCTTGAGCTGTTTGAGTATTGTGAGCTAGCAAAAAGCTTTTCACAATTTCTTCTTTTTTTTTTTTTTTTTTTTTTTGGAAGGTTAGTCACCTGCTAAATTAGTACAGCTGAAATGCACCTGCAAAGGGTCCTGTGAGATCTGGAACAAGTCCAGGAATGAGTGGAAATGCTCACCTGGGTGCAGGAAGGAGGGAAGAACTTGAACAACCAGCAAGCAGAGTGCCTTGGGCTGCCTTGGAACTGCAGTCTCAGATGCCTAAGTTAGGTCTGAAGCTTCCTATATATTCAGCAGAGAGTCCCAGGTGTGGTAAAAAAACACCAGAATTAGTCTCACATTTCTCTATTATTTTAGAACATAGCCTAGACTCTTAACATAGGCAGCAACACTAGATGCATATAGCTAAAAGGCTTGAAAGCACGTGCAAATTTATTGCCTTTGAGCTGAGGGAGCAGTAACTTCTGCACATTCTAGTAATATGCATCTGTAACTTGATATATTTCAGATGATTTGCTCAAAACATTCATGAAGAGAAATTAATTTATTCTCCGTTTTCAGAATGTGAAATCGCTGAAGAAGTGATCAAAATTCTGTCATGTTTTTGGGGGAGAGAGAGCAGGGGGCTTCATTTAAATGCTGTGTTGCATAGCGGATTGATTTTTAGTCACAAGTTTTTTGGAACGGAAATATTTTTTAAACATACTTCAGTGCATTCCTTATGTTAAACAATTTGTGTTATTAAACATGAGCACTTCCATGGAAATGCATTATTTAAAGAGTTTTTAAAAATTTTTGGAGAACTACTAGGTCAACCATATTTACAAGTGGTTTATATTTAAGTTTGTTGGTCAATCTATGTACAACAGACAAACACAAAGTGTTTCCCAAACTGAAGACATCTTAAGTAGTGCTTCATAGTAACCGTAACACTATCATCATGTGAAGCCATAGAATCATTTAGATTGGAAAAGACCTTTAAGATCATCAAGTCCAGCCATCATCTAACACTACCAAGTCCACCACTAAACACAGTACTTAATGTTTATATGATTATTGAACTGTATTACTCTGCCTTAGACAATGAAGGGATTTCATTAATGATGCTTCAGCTGATCTCTCAAACCAGAATTCACTTCTAATGTGTTGCTTCCTTTTTAGAATGCCTTTTGCATTCTTACCTTTCAAAATAACATTGCTTGGCATTTCTGCTTTTAAGCCTATGTTGCTCATAAATGTTGCATAAAATCTTTAAATGCATTTGATTAGTTTTAAATATTCATTAGTGATGCATTACTCCTAAAACCCCTCTTTTCCTTCCATCCTTATTTTCAAAAAAAAAAAATCCTTTGTTTTATATCAAATGCTAGAAACCCTTGTGTAAGAACTGAGCAAACTAGGCCACCTAGTGGGTGTGAGGGACTTAACATAGCACTGCCATTCATAAACTAAAGTTCAGATCAAGAAAAGTACTTGAAGAGGCAGTTCTTATGTGCACACATCTATTACTGGATTTTCCCTATGACCCTGCTAGAAATGCAGCTTTGTTAAGTCACACGTTTTGAAAATCTTAGTAATGGGCACAGGTTGACAAACAAATGCTGTGCTATAGATATAATCCATTTTCTGTAAACGTTCATTATTGTATACTAATCACAATACAAAAAGATTGGAGCAAAAACGTACAATCTCAGTGTTAGAAACAGAGTGTTCTAATTAAAGTTGAGTCTCCTAAACTTTTTAATAAATTTGGAAGGCCTTTATACATCACTGGAAACTTATATAACTTATGTCTTGTTCAGACAAAGCTTATTAATACCTTTTTTTCTTTTTACTTTTTAGGCTTTATGCAGTTGGTGGTCGAGATGGAAGTTCTTGTCTTAAGTCAGTAGAATGTTTTGATCCTCATACAAACAAATGGACTCTCTGTGCTCAAATGTCAAAAAGAAGAGGTGGTGTAGGTGTCACCACTTGGAATGGGTTTTTGTATGCAATAGGTGGTCATGATGCCCCAGCATCAAACTTAACATCCAGGCTGTCAGACTGCGTAGAAAGGTAATATCCTGATGAAGGTGTATCATGCTAGTAGTCCTAAAAATGCCAGTCTATAGAGTGATTTAGAGAAAGAGCTGTAAGTAGAAACCTAATAAAATAGCCATATTTTTAAGGTGAGCAGAGGAAAACTATATATAAAAACATCCTGTGTAGTCATAATGTGATTAAAATCATAGTCAAATCATGATTAAAGTCAAAATGTTGCCAGGACAGATTATTTAAAGTAAATGGATGATGATTGATTATTGAGAATAATTTGGAATTTAGGATGTTTAAAAATTGAGTAGTTGCTCTTTCACAAAAAAAACCTGTACCACTTCATATTATAACTTGAAAATGAATAATTAATCCAAGTTTGTATATTATTTCTTGTATCCCCTGATGGCACTGGAACACTTGTGATTCAATTATTCCGAAGTCGGTATGTCCTTAAGTAAAGTTATTGTGAAATTGCTGTATTACAAATGGCAAAATCATGTGTGATCCATTTAAAAAAAAAAAAAAAAAAAGAAAAAATGACAGTAAATTCTTCATAATGCAATGCACTACATAATGCAATCTTCACTGTCGTTTCAAGTATTTCTTAAATATGCTTTAATTCTCCTTTTTTCCCTCAAATTTTATTTCTTTTTCCTTGTTATCTCCCAGCACTTAACAAGTGATTCTTTGTTACTCATCTCCATTTACTAGATTTCCTTATCTGATTTGCTCTCTTAGAAAAAAAAATACAGTAGTTTTCAAACTTAGTGTTCTAATAGACCCCAAAATACATAATATGGTCCATACCACTTAAAACATGAAGGTAGTTGAAAAAGGCCCCAGAAGGGTTTGCAGATTGGAAGCTGCCTCTTAGCTAATACCAAATTTTTAGAGTAATATAAATAATTAATTAGCCCAAGAGAAAGCAATTAATAGGTTCATGTATTCTTCTGCATCAGTATTCTCTGAAACAGTTACATAACATATTACTTTAATAATTACAAATAATCTTGTAATGAATGTTGTCCTTGTTTTTTAACAGTGAGGTGAAGATGGAGGAAAATGAACCTCATGGGAATAGCTCCTCTAAAAAATTGTTTAAAAAAATGGCATTAAGCTTCCACATAGTTGTTTACCACTACATTCTGCAATAAAAGTCACTTTTCCTAGAGAAGTACATTGATTTATAAATCAATTATAAACTAGCTTAAATTAAAAAATAAATTATACATGTAGGTCATGAATCACCTTCTTTCGCTACGTTATACTTCTATTTGCAGCATGTGCTTTGGGTGGTATTTTCGTGTTACAACTGTGCTTGCATAAAACACACATTTCTTCAATACTTTGAGTGTGGAGCAAAAGATGAAACTGTTAACGCTCATCACATCCATGTTCTCCACGCAAACAAATCAAGACCTCTTGCTTCTAATAAGTATGGTCTTAAAATGGTGTTCTGGCCAAATAAGTATTTTCCTTGTGTGGTTCCTCAGAGCCCTTCAGAGCCTGGGATTCCATCAGTTGTGCTGTAAGCATCTGTAATCTTACATCATCTCCTTCAGTCAGGTTAAAATGTGTTTCTTGATATAAGAATAGCATGGACCCTCCTATCTAATTATTGACTTCTAAAGGATGTTGATATTATTCTAGAATGTCATTTTTTTCATTAAACTATCCATTTTTACTGAGGATTCTGATGATATGGAGTTATGATTCAAGCAGTGCTGTAAATTGTCTTTAGAATTTTGCATTTTTCTCCAGCTTTGCTCTTTGGAATGGTGATCTTCCTTGACAAGTTAACTCTCTTTAGAACCACATTCAATTCAAACAGCCTGTGCTTTGACATTTAGTAGTCACCACATAACGCAAGCACTTGCTCTACTGTAGTATAGCAGCAGAACTGTTTCCAGAGTGGTATGTTTATCAGTGCAATAAAAAATATATTAAGAGCACCTGTATGCATATGTATACATTACTGTATGGAAAGCAGCGCTAGATAGATAAGAACCTAGATAGTACTAGTAGGTGGCTAGTACTGACTGTGTTACCAGATGAGTAAGGAAACACTTCAAAAGAGAGCGTCTGGGGAAAAAGTCCTTTGAAATATTAACACTCAAGTCTTTGATCTAATAATACCTGTTTTCTACTATGTTAAGTGTGTCGATTCCAGTACTTTTTTCATTAAATCTTGGCAAAAGTTTTAGAGCATAAAACAAATTATCTTTTAGGTATGATCCAAAAACAGATATGTGGACTGCTGTGGCCTCTATGAGCATTAGCAGAGATGCAGTGGGAGTATGTCTTCTTGGTGACAAGTTGTATGCTGTTGGAGGATATGATGGTCAGACGTACCTTAATACAGTGGAGTCTTATGATCCCCAGACAAATGAATGGACACAGGTATAGTTTCTGGCCAGGTCACACACTACTAATTATTTTGTTGTTATTTCAAGCATGCTTTGTTTTGCAAGGAGAAAACAAATACTCCTTTTCTAAGAAGCACTTTCTTGTTAGTCTGTTGTAAGTCAGTCAGTCTCTCTCTCTCATCTGCCAGTTCCAGGTGGTTTTCTTTGAACAGACAGTTCTTAAAGTGTAATAAATCGCCCTTGTTTCTTTGGCAATAATATAGTTATTTTCTTTGACAATTTCAGCTACTGTAAGAAAATGTATTGACTTGTTTCCAAAATTGTCATAAAGGGTTCTGTTTAAGCTGAAGATAAATGATAAATGTAGATTAGTTTTAGCTCTAACGTCTCTCAGCAACCTTATCAATTTATTCAAGGTTTTGGTCATCTTTTCAGAAATAATCCCTTCCTGGTTTGAATGCTGTGTACAGTCTCTGCAACGCTGAGAAAGCCTTTTCCCATATCTTTTTACCCATCTCAAAAAAATAATCCCGTACTGTCAATTCAAAGCTTGGTTACTTTTTCACTTTTTTATAGCTCCAGGAACGTGCCTTTCTGTGAGAGGAGCCTAAGCAAGCTGTTGTTAGGTATTTTCTGGCATTTAAGATACCAGGAGAGTCTGAGACATCCACAGAGGGCTGGAGGATACAACTGGGAATCTGTAGGAGACAGAGGCCCTTCTGGAGTCCAGTTACAGGATGAATGTTCTAGGTCATTAGAACAGCATTAGACACCAGTATTGAGGCAGCTGGATTCTAACCTAATTATGCAGTTGAATTCTGAACTTATGAGTATGCTATTCCAATAGCAGCCCGAAATTGCTCATTCAAAAAGAGAATAAGGAGTTTATTGTTTCCTGAACTGTTCTCTATCAAAATCTTCGTGATGCAGAAAACTGAACTCTCCATTTCCCCTCACTTCATACTGGTTCTACAAGATCTTTTAAAAGGGTAGGTCATCAGACCTGGGGTCCTCTGGTGCCAGAATTGATAGTGGTAACCCATGACAGCACTCGTTGTCTCGTTGTGCTAAAGGAAAAGCAAAAACGTGTACCAGAGGAGAGGAGCTGTGCATCTGGCCATTGCTTTTAAATGAACCTTGTATGATGGCTAGGTGGTGACTGTCTCTATCCTCTGTCTCTTTGTATTCGTAGCCTTGACACTATGCATCCTGCTGAATCCCAGTCCCAGTACATAGACTACTTTTGAAACCTTACTAGAGGTACTTGGAAACATCTCTGTCCTTTCCTTTTCTTGTTATCTCAGCAGTCTTGCCACCACTTCATCCACACACAACTGAAGCACAAGTTGTGCAATTTTCTCAAATTTTTTAGAGCCACAAACAGCTCAGGGGTAAGTCTGTTCCTGGAAAAAAAGTTACAGGAGAATTGGCATAAACACCAAAAGCCTTTTTTGTCTTCAGGACAGTCTCTGTAACACTTAGTATTGGAGCATAAAAATAACGTGAAGTTTAAAAGGGGAAGCTAAGGTGAGTGTTAAAAAAAACACCTTCATCTTTGCAAGTCCAACAGAATCTCATTGGAAAAGAGTCTTGTCAGAAGTAATTTATGGTTACCAAAAAAAAAAAAAAAGTTTTTCAAATCAGAATCATTTCCCAGTTTCCATTCAACAGGATTTTACCAAATACTGAAGTAAAAAAGACAGGTTGCCCCTGACGTTTGGCATTCTCTGGCTGAGAAAATAATCTGTAGTTTTGCCAACAATTACTTAGACTGTCTAGCTCAGGTATCCAGTTTGTGCCATAAGAAAGGATTATTTTTCCTGTAATACTGAGTAATAGAAATTAAGAATTGTTTCATATTATTGTATTTTTCTATGCTTTTGAAGTGTCTTACCCTTTCATATATAACACCTTCTCTTTTTCTGCATGTTTTTATCCAAGTTTTGAGCCAATTTGCTACTTTCTTAAGGTATGTGGATGATACTGCCTCTACTGCAGCTGTACAGCTCTTATTAAAAGCATTAAATACTGTCAGTTTAAGAAAAAAATACTTAAACCTGACTACATTTCTCTCATGGATGTATTATTTTTTTTTGCTTACAGGTTGCACCATTGTGCTTAGGAAGAGCTGGAGCGTGTGTTGTGACTGTAAAACTATAAATTATTTTCTCTGTGAAGGTGACAGTCTCCTGTGTAGGAGAATTTCATATTTCCTCTAGCCAACTATCAGTGCACCAGTAAACACCAGGTGCAGGATATCTACAACAGCAAAGTGTTTGGTCTCCAGCTGACGTACACCTACCTGTTGTTCTTACGGACCAATATGAGGCACTTTTTAAGGAATCGTCCTTGTTACCTGTACATTAGAAGAACCACAAGCAAATCAGTTGCAACTAAGATTTGTTGCCAGAGGAGGACTTCTGCTGAGGAAATACTAAGAAATGAGCAAACGCATTGTGAACTCACTGGGATAATGAAATGTTATTTAGGGCCTTGATCCCTCTAAAATGCAGAGGAGTGATGCTATTAATGGATATAGTTCCACTGATACCATTGAGTCTATCTGAAGTTCCAGGATTGGGCCCCATATAATTAATTTGCCTATAATAAACGTGTTTTGCTATAGATATCTGAACTATTACAATGCAGGCTGACAAACCAATGCAAACCATTGTAAATGGCAGGTGAAATGCTTGCCTTAAAATGAAGTTGTGTATTTGGTGAATATTTTGCACTTTTATCATCATTCCTAGATTAGAAAACTTTTTATTTAACCAAAGCCTTATTTTAAATATTGTCTTATTATGCTAACAGAAATCTGCTATTTAATAATATCTGCAGATTTTTGATATCCAGTGTACTTTTTTTTAAAGGTTTTCCGTAAGATGGAGAACATCATACCTTTTTCTCTACTTTGGTTCTTATATTTAGATTGTTGTTATTTTTAAGGAAAAAGCTGTAAGCATGAGTTGTTAGTTGAAAAATTCTAAAGTGTAATTAGAAGTTAACCAGTTTAATAAGAGCACTTTGGAATTTTCAAAGCATTCCATTGCATCTAGACTAAGAGTCTACTTTGATTCTCTTTAATTGTATTTTACATGAGGCTTTGCACTAATTTGAGAAGTATGATTTTATAAGATGAAATGAAACTGTTGTCTGTCTTTTTTTTTTCTTTTTTTTTTTCCCAATAAGATGATTTCGAAATGTAAACAGCCCAGTCCTACAAGATGCTCAACTAGCACCATTTAAGCATGTTCAGCATCTTGTAGGAGAGCTGTGTGTTCCTGGCGGGATTATATTAAATCAGCTACCTTATTTAACAGTTACTTAGTTTTTTCAGAGGCTTTATGATTTGCCTTTTTTGGCTCCTCTGCTATGTCACACTGTTGCTTTGGAGGGTCTGAATGTTCTCTGACGGTCTTTTGATATTTGCTTTTCTGTGCCTTGCTCCTCCCGTTTTGACAACAGTAGGCGGTCACTTGTAACGGAGGATGTGGAGATGTGAGCTCACTGAATGTTTCCCAGATTGAAGCGTCCGACACCCAAAGTCTTTGTACGTTTGTAGTTTTAAATAGACGTGTGTCAGTGCTCTCGACCAACTCTTTATTGGTTTAAAGGAAATTGCCAAACTTTGTGAAGAAACCTGCACTGTTTGAAACTGAATACAGCTAAACTTAAACGCAGTTCGGGCGGGCAGTGCCTTTTTTCTGTAGCTTTGGAGGGTAACTATTATGTTAATAATTGTTATTTTACAAACGGCCGTCGTGGCCTGTCAGCACTTGCGCAGTCTGCGCCCCATACGGCGCCTCATAACGCACTGTGCGTAGCGTACGAGCCTATGGGAGCCGCCGCGTCCGCAGGCCTCGCTTTCCCATTGGCTTCGGGGCGGGGTATGGCCCCGCCCACCACCCTCGATTGGCTCCGGCCTTCTCCCGCCTTCCCCGTCTCCACGGCAACACGGACGCCGGGCGGGGTGAGGGGGTTCCAGCTCCCCCGCTCGGCTTGGGGGGGGCGGCGCATGCGCACGGGGGCGCTACGCAGCGAGCGGTGGGCGCGATGAAGGTGAGGTCGTACGGGAGGGAGGGGGAGCGCGCTCTGGGGGGGGGCTGAGGCGGCCGGCGGCGGGGGGAGGTGGGAGGGGGAGCGGGCGCCGCGCCCCTCATGGCCGCCCCCGGCGGCTCCCGAGCCGTTACCGGCCGTTCTAGGGCCTCCTGATGGAGCCCGTCTGTGCTCCCGTGTTAGTCATCGTTGGTTAAATGTTCATTAAAAATTGTGTCTTTCATTAAACTTGCTTCAAAGCTGAACGCTGTTGTCGGGTGTTTTTTGTGCCTCCGGCGTGCAGCGCTTGTGGTGTTGCTCGTTTTGTTCCCTAAATAAATTCAACGTAAAGAATGCCTCGGAAGAAGGGATAGAGACCTTTTGGGAAAGAAATGATACAAAAACAAGCCTTCTTGCCCTTTGTGGGACGCCAGACAGTGGTGTTTAGCTGATGATGTGGGAGGGGGAAAAATCCTAAAAGTTGTTGGGTTTATCCTGCACCCTAGTTATGGAAAAATTATGAGGGTAGTGTGAAAGTTAAAAGAAAGTTGATAAACACAGTGAGAAATAGCATGTTGTTACAGTTGAGTTGCTTTGTGGCCCGAACTTTTAAGCCCCGACGATTTAGGGAGCACAAGATACTTACACATCTTTTAAAAGAGTAGATATTGAGCTCTGTTTCATGCCCTGAAGATGCTATTTGGTCCCACACTTCTGCATGAAATTTGAAGAATTAGATATGTTGGTCTTCAGATGTGAAGAGGGGAGCCTTGTGCAATCTTAATTCTAGTAACACTAAGTGGAAAAAAATGGTAGTTGTGGGAAAAGTCCCAGAAGCTCTCAATGCAAACACCCAGCATCAGAAACTTCCATTTTTCCAGCACAATAAGAGGAAAAACAAAACAAAACAACAACAACAAAAAAAATCCTTAGTATTTTGGTGCTTCAGTACATTAGAATCATCCAGAATTTGTTGGTGCTTTTCTTCACGTAGAAAGTTCTGTCCTTGTTTTATGCTTATGATGTTAAGATGTGCAATTTCCCTCTTTTTTTTCCCCAGCAAGTCTTCAGTCTAATAGAAAAATCTTGGTCTGGTTCCTCTGTGCAGTTTGCTTGGCAGAAAACTTTGGGAAATTTCCTTGCTGTAACAGGGTAAGATTACAAATATTTATTGCATAGAAATCATTGAGAGTAGAGAAAATAACATTGTTAAATAGATCTGAACCAAAGCAAGATATCTGTCAACTCCTTACAAATGTAAATTCATGATACTCCTGAGCAATGTTACTGCAATTATAAAACCTCAATGTGGAAAAAGTTTTAACCTGTTATTTGCAGATGAAGAAAGGGAATTATTCCATATGTTAATATTTTCTAGAGGTGATCGCACTGTGAGCATTTTTGATCGTCACGGTCAGAAGAGAAATGAAATTACCTTACCAGGGTAGGTACTAAGATGGATTTAAATTGTTTTCTTCAAATTGTTTTTCTTTAGAAGTGCTATTCTTCTGGTGAGGTGCTTAGTATGAGAACTTCATAGGTATAGATACCAACTCCAGTGTTTGTGCCTGGAAAAGAAGACAAACTGATGAGCACATATGGAATATGAGATAGTAAAAGCTGAACTCATAGTAAGCTGTCAAGGTTAGTCAGAAAAATACATCTTCAAACCCAAAACACTTCTTTTTAATAGCAAACTCAATCTAATTCATTAAAAATGTTAGAAAATATGTATCATGACAGTAAGAAAGAATATAGTAAGGTCATAAACAATATCCGTGTTATGCTAATTGTGACTGTATTCTTGGTACTGTGCATTTTGTGGTACTTTGTATCATAGTCTTACTGAGGAAATATATATTTCAGTGTACTTTTGCTTCTACTCATTCTGCACAGCATTGCCCAGCAATTATGATAAATGCTCGTTCTGTTGAGCAAAATGCCAAAAGAGAGGAGAGTTACCAGGTATGCTTCTGCATAACTTTCTTTTCCAAGATCATTATACTTGTTGATCTAGGAGAAAAATAATTCCAATACTGAATAGCCTCTAGAAAAATTGAACTGTACAGAAGGTTTTCATTGTCACTTGAAAATTTAGGTGGCAGTATTTCAAGTATTAGAATGTAGGTAACAGTTCTTTTAGTTATTGGCCTTCCTTTCAGCCTCTGTCATTTTGATGAGATTTGGGTAAAAGCATGGTTGCTATAAAAATAAACCTTCCAGATAAATCCACAGTTTGTCATGGGTTTGCCAGGGAGGGAAAGAGAACAGGGACTTCAACTTTAATTCTGGCTGTTTCCGTATATTTTCAAACATATTTTAATGTTATTAGTGAAACTCTACTTTTTTTTTTTCAGTAACTGTGTTACTCTGGACTGGGATAAAGATGGAGATACTTTAGCAATAATCACAGACAAATCTAGTGCCATTTATCTCTGGGATGCCAACACAAACAAAACAAGCCAATTAGACAGTGGCATGAGGTAAGAAAGTCTTGTTTTGAATTGTTTTTAAAGTGTATTTGAAGACAGACCACTGTGCGCTGCTGCTCTTTATGCTCTCTTTTATGTCAGCTAAGAAGCTGATGTGAAAGTAGAATAAAGGTGTATGTCTTTTAGCTTGATTTAATTGCCACCAAGACATCATACTCATGCTTTATAATCTTTGGTTTTTGCCTGAGTGTCGAGTGTGTGTTGCATTTAACTCGTAAAATCCTATAGTTATGCAGCTATTTGAGAAGCCTGTTAATTCACGTGTGTTTTTCCAGAAATTGGAATGCATACTGACACGTGAACCACGGGCCCATTCATCTGGTGTGAAAGCACTTATATTCTCTAACTTTGATGTCAAACTTCAGGCTTCCAGTAGAGAGAAAAAAGATAACCTTGCAAATTGGGTACCCAAATGCTTGAGTTACCCTCTGAAGGGAACCTTACTGCTTGTCTACTAAGAGTACAGAAGGCCTAGGAGATAACTAAGTTAGATATGTACAGTTGGAAAATATGAGTTACCATCCTGTCCCATTTCTCAGCTTTGGAATTTCTTTTTTCTGTTCTTCTTGAAGAGCTTCTTTAAAAGGCCTGTTGATGTGGAAGATATATTGCAAAGATCATCTTTTTACTGGAATCCTCATAGCACATACACTCTTAAGCTAATATGCTACGGTTTGTTGCCGGATTCTTTCTGGTATGATTTGCTGGTTTTGAAGTGATTTTCAGTTGGTGGCGTTCATTTCTTTTCTTAGTTGTCAACAAGGCCAAAGTCCCAAGAGAGTTTCTCTTCAGTGTTGCCACTGTTTTGTAGCAGCAAGGATGGGTGACTTCTGGGTATCTGCACAAGCCATGCATTCTCCAAAGTATTCCAACCAAGTAAACAGGAACTTAAAATAAGAGAGGTGACTTTTAGTGCTGTTGGTATTTGTTTCCCTTACAGTTATGAGGGGACTGAAATGCCACTCACAAAAGAGACTGTGTCAGGATGAGAAGGGTACTGATGGCACAGGTTCAGATCCCTCTCTTTTTGAATTGGGTCACAGACTTAAAACTCTTCTGAGGCTTACATAACAATCAGGCATTAGGTTAACAAATAAACTTGGTTTAACAATTAAACTCATAGATTTTTGAATCTATTCCACTAAACTATTCTACTCTATATAAACATTCACTGTGTGTAGGAAAGAGTGGAACTGAATCTGTCCTGTGGTTATTAGGGCACTCACCTGAGCAGAGAAACAGCTGATTAGGTACTGCTTCTGTTTTATTAACCTAAATGGAGACAGTCTTCTGATTTAACCCTTTATTTTTATATGTTCTTTTACAGTAAAAAATAGTCAAAGATATTAAAATGTGAGTGTTTCATCCACTAAATAAAAAAAATAAAATAGGTCAGCTGGAAAAATTGAGGTGGGGGGAGATGCTGGGTTTTTGGAAGATATTTTTTTTCTCCAGATTTAGGCTGAAAACTCTGAGTCTAGAATATGGAAATATCCCATCTTTCCAATGGTGTTTACACTTGTAGTTTGAAATTTCAAAAGGAATATTGTATTAAGAGATATTTCTACATTTTAAAATCTAGTACCATATATGAGTATATTAAAACTGGACGTAAGCAGAACAGCCAGAACTGGATGTAAGCAGAACAAGCACTAAGTCATATAAACCATATGGTAGTTGGGCTTTTTTGGTATCTTCCTCTTTTTGAAATTAAAAAAATCACAAGCAAAACCCCTCACATGCAAAACAAATCTGTATTCATATGTTATTAATAAATGAAATTTGTTTGAAATTGGTATTGTGTTCTTACAGTAAGAGTGAAGATGATGTAAGAGGCATTGATGGAAATATGTGCACTAAATAGAAAATCCTGGTTAATATTGTTTTGCTTTTTAAAAATGTCCTATGTAGTACTTTTCTGTGGGACCTTAAATATGCACTAAAACTATCTCTGCTTTATCAGAAAATTCAAGTTAAAACAGCTCTTTCAAAGTTTTCATATTACGTTGACTAATATCAGAGAAGCAGATCTACTCATTTGGAATTGACTGAATGCACAGGAAGTGAATTAAGTACAAAAAACAATGCAGAAAGCAACTGGAAAATAGCACTTACCTATGTGGTAACTTGGAGTGCTTCTTAAAGCTGCATATTTGGTCAAGTAACCCTTGAATCCATCAAAACCACTGGGTTTGTAGACACATTTCCACTTGTACAGGTCTTATTCCATTACTTAATAGCGCTTTTTATTACTTCCACAATTTTTGGACACTTAAATAACTCTGATGCTCGTTGTAGAGAACATTTCCTTCATTTAGAAGTTCTGCTTTGGTCTGTATGGTTTCATAGAACTTCAAGTATGCAAAATGCTTTTGTATGTAAGCCTGTGAAAGGAAGCTACTACACAAAGTAAATATTTTGTTTCTTTTAGGGATGCAATGTCTTTCTTATTATGGTCTCGAGTTGGAACTTTACTTGCTGTTGGAACCACTAAGGGAAACTTGCTTATATATAACCGCCAGACTTCTCGCAAGATTCCTGTTCTTGGTATGCATTGTTTTGAAATTAGGCTTGTACATTTGAAGTGGTGAATTCTGTTAATGCGCATGCTTTTCTTTTTTGTTCTGTGCGTGAGTATGCAGATGAAAAATGTGCTTATACTCAACTTGCACCTTCCATTTTTTATATAAGTAGTTTTATGATTCAGTATGTTAAATATATATACATATACCTGATGCTGCCTCATGAGAAACTTTATTTTATCTTTCTTCCTTTACAACTTGCAAGGGATTCATGTGGTTATCATTGTTGCTAAGTTACTTTTCTTACCTGCTTAGGACACCTGTGGACAGAAAAATTAAGGATAGAAATTTGATACAAATAAATGGAAGAGCAGGGGCTGTGCAAGTTTCTATGAGGCCAAAAGACTTCCATCTCGGATTAGAAAGTAAATAAAAAATTGCCTATTGAGTTTGTAATTTCTTTGCTCAGTTGCTTCACATTCTGATAATTTGAGTGGCCAGATAGAATATATTTCCATTCCAGATTTTTTCTGTGGTTGTGTTCATTTGTATAGTATAAGTTTCTTTCTTTTTCAGGTAAGCACACTAAGCGGATTACTTGTGGTTGTTGGAGCACTGAAAACCTTCTGGCTCTAGGCGGTGAAGATAAAATGATTACTATAAGCAATCAGGAAGGGGATACTATAAGACAGGTAGTATTCATAAACAACATTTGATTTTAAGACATACATTGATACTCCTGGTTCTTGAGAGAGCTACAGCATAAAGGAACTAGGACCTATGGGAGTCAAGTCCCTCTGTTTGCAAGGATAAAGAGGCTTTGGGAAAACTTTTATAGGACAAGGGCTTATCTAAACATTTGAGCCTCTGTGTTATGCAGCATGATTTATGGTATTAGAATCTCTGCGGAGATTCTAACACGTCATTATAATCCAAACTGACTTTGTGTTTTTTCCAACTTTTTTCTTTTTTTTTTTTTTTTTTTGTTACTAAATGCAATGACAACTGTGTCTATCTATCCTTAACACAAAAATGTACAGGGCAGGAATAATGCAATTGTTTGTCGTTGGTATTTGCTGCATTAAGATTTCAATCTGAACTTCTTTTTTGCAGACCTCAGTGAACTCAGAACCCAGTGATATGCAGTTTTCCGTTATGAAGACTGATGAAAGAGTATCAACCAGGGAAAGCACAGTAAGGAGTTAATACAAAATCCTGCGAAAAGTGTTAATTTGCTGACAATAAGAGTGGGCTGAGATTTTTTTTTCCTTGACTTAAAATTTGATGTTAAAGCTTTCGTTTTGTTTTTCAGTTTTTAGTTTTTTTTTCTTCCCCAAAAAATCTTCCATTAAAGCAAAGTTACACTGCTTTGTTCACTAAGGATGCAGTCATAAAAAAGGCAGCGGTTAGCAATAAGACAGATGACAGCAGTTTTGCAGTAGTAGTAAACATAATAGATGGAGATGTGTGTAGGGGCTTAAAGAAAGACACAATATAAATACACAACAATATATGTGATATGTAGATGGAAACAGTGCAGGAATACCAAAAGTGCAGAAATGCCTCCTTTCAGAGGCCAGTATTTCAGCAGACAGCAGATCTGTTTTGGGAACAGGTCAATGTTCTTTGGGTTTTTGTCTTGTGCAAACCTCAGCATTGGTGAGACTAGAAGCCCGGTATCAATCTTCCTTGTGAGCATGATGCTGCTTCTGTCTAGATGGCTGCATTTTCTTTTTCTTCATTGTCTTCCTTGAGTGAATCAAGGTCTGTTGGATCAGTCAGTGGTGAAGTACAGAAAAATGGGGCAATGATAAGGGTTAGCAGAGCATGTTAGTAAATGATCAGCAGTTATATACTAAAACTAAAATCTGTGGATAGCAAAGTGGTGCTGTGTTACAATTAGTCCAGATCCATACACTTAACTATAGACAGATAATTCAGTTTTCAAAATCAGATATAGTCTATGCAGTGTAAGTGTCAGGAAAGAATTTCCCCTGTATTACATTGACAAGGACCTGTAGGGGTTTATTTGCTCTCCACATGAAGTGCAGTGTTCTGTGCTTCCTAGGGTAATTTTAATTAACAGATGTTTTGAAAATGCAGGAACTGAAGGCTTTGACACCATTGATTTCCTCTGCTGCTTCTCAGGATGTGCAATAGGCTAGGTTTCTCTCTCTTTTTTTTGTTTGTTTCAGCTCTCATGTTTGCTGTAAAACATGAGAGAACGTTCTGTAATTCTGTAGTTCTTGGTTTGTGCTTGAATGGTGTGTCAGCAGCTTAAACCACATACCATTTATTGTCTAGGTGTCTGTTCTTGTAGGGAGCATGGCTTGATAACGATCAATTCCAGTCTGATACTTAATGACCCTGGAAAAAAAATTACAAGTTGGATCAAAATAAGTAGTGTGTTAACATGCATGTTAATATTGAAATATTAATTAGTGATGTGGTTTAGTGGAGGACTTGTTAGTACTAGGTCAGAGGTTGGACTAGGTGATCTTGGAGGTCTCTTCCAACCTAGATGATTCTGTGATTCTGTAATTAAGTAATTCCTATAATTTCCTAGAAGAGTTTAAGAAATAGTACTTCTTAAATAGTTCATCATTAAGCTGCAATGGAATTATAAGCAAATTGTCTTAAGAGACACAAAACATACTTTAATATTTGGGGTAAATTTAGGAAATGCAGGTCTGAATTTGAGTTCTGAATTAATGGATTTCTAGGTCAGCACATGCTCAGCTTGAAAATACCTGCTATGTCAAAGTACAGCTTTGTATTTCAGTCTTTCAGTGTTTATTTTACAAATAAACCATCCTCTTCTTTTTAGACAAGGAGGGCTGGAACAGAAAGAAATGTAAAATGAAATGTAAACAGCCCTTCAAAGTATCTTTGTTAAAGACTAAGGTGAAACAATCTCCTCCTCCTTCTTTTTTCTAAAATGAGTGCTTTACTCTTGCTTGACAATCACACATGTGCTTACCTAGACTGATATCAAACTGTAAATATGCATGTTTAACACAATCTGAACAGGCTGTTTCTTGTGTTTTTGGTTTGGTTTATTTTTTTGTTTGTGTGTTTGAATGGGTGCTTTGTGTTTGAAATTTCAGCAAGTTACTTGAAATAGCAGCGTTGTGATAGCCATCACTACAACGTTCCAGATAGAAATTCTGTAGATTGAAAAACACATTGTTGTTCAAGTGAGAGTAGTCCAACAGGATCCATGTGGCCTGCTGCCTTTTCCTCTGAGGAAATGGGTTCACATAATGCTTCTGCAGGGACAAGTCTTGAATTTGAGTTGTGTGCTTTGCTGGGCTTGCGTTTAGATCTGTGAACCACTGGCTCATAAGGGTAATATCCTGAAAATCTCTTCCATTATTAATTAAGACTCAGGATTCAAATCCATGGGGCTCTTAAGGATTACCTTAAGTGCTGAATCTCATCTTTTAGGGAGAATGTAGGGCTTTATTTTAAAGTGATGCCATTCTTACTGAGTTAATTTTTTCTTTTCATTCATTGGCAGGTAAGTGTAGTGGTCGGCAAGAAGACTCTCTTTCTTTTTAATTTGAATGATCCTGATAACCCGATTGATCTGAAATTTCAGCAGTCTTATGGCAGTATTGTAACCTACAGATGGTGAGCAGAACTTTCTTAATGCAGCATTCTCATATTAACAAGTTGAAGATTTTCCCAGTAGTTCTGATAAATGCTTTCCAGCATATATGAAAGCAAATATCCCTTGCTCATACTGGACTTCTCTTGGATGTATGAATCTACATTTTGTAATTCTTTTAACAATTCACTGGCTATGAAAGCAGTGTTGTCAAAATGTATTCACCAGTGGTATGCTCTGTTTTAGAACAATGATACTGTTGCTGTCCTGACAGTAGAAAAAATTGAGGGCTTTATAGGTTGCTCTCTATTTCGATAAGTAATTGATGAAAGATCTAGGGGTGGAGTTGAATCTTTTGGCTTTTTTTCTGGATTTACAAACTTAAGTAAAGTTCTTGTAGCCTCCCTGTAGGTAATCTAATTGGTTAATATTCATTTGAAGAAACCCCTAACTAGAAGTTTCCATTCTGTACCCAAAAGTAGCCATCCTGTTTCTATATCTTTGACACAGTCTATGTTAAGTCAATGTGTTATTGACATTTATTGCTAACACTTAAACTCTGTAAGAAAATTTGTAGCTGTATGTTTCTTAATTTGTGGCCACGTATCTAACAAGGTGTACCCAGACGGTTTCCTTTGTGATTTTTTTTTTCAATTAAGCAGATCAGATACAGCATGTCAGGGTTAATTCAAACAAGTAACTATTTCTGGTTTAACCTGATTATTTGTGCTTGACAGTATGAAAAGTAAACAAGCTATCTATTCACAAATACGCACGGTAGCTTTGGTACTTTCACTGTGTTTGTATCAGCATGCCTTAAGGGCAAACTGGCTGCTATTATTGTTTTTAGCGTAGCTTTGAAGTGACAGAGTCAGCCATAACCTTGAAATGGAATTTTCCATCTTCTGGCATGTTTATTCTAATGATGATACTCAAGTTCTTTCTCCTAGCATCATTGTCATGTATTCTGCTTGCTGAAAGTAGAAGGACATTAAAGAATTTAGAAGAGAGAATAAAGAAGATTAAGATTAAACGCTGAGCACACTTGCATGAAAATTTTGTTTTTCTCCTTTAAGATATTTGTGTTTTTTTCCCCTTACTCTGTACTATGCTGTATTGTACTACACTATATATATAAATTCCCATACCTTGATTATTTGTCCCATTAAGGAGAGGCATTGACAGATTTTCATACTACATAAATATATCTCTTCTCTTAATTTTTTAACAGGTATGGTGATGGCTACATTATGATTGGTTTCTCACGAGGGTGTTTTGTAGTCATTTCTACGCACATTCGTGAAATAGGCCAAGAAATCTTTCAAGCTCATAATCATAAGGATAATCTAACCAGCATTGCTATATCACAGTCATTGAACAAAGCTGCATCATGTGGAGACAATTGGTAAGGGATAGTTTTATACATAACAAATAGGGTTCATCTCTTGTAACTTCATCTGTTTCTTTCCCACCCTGGAGGCCTTCCAAAATGGATGAGTTGTGCCTTTTCATCAGATTTTATTTCTGTGAACAAATCATTTTGTACAGTTGCAGTGATAATCTATTTAGAGTGGTGGATAACAATGAGGGAGAAAAAAAGAGAGTGTGTGTATTGCTCTTTAGGAAATAGCAGGCATTTTACATTCATGCTCTAATTTTGCTCAATTAGGCTGTCTTGATAGGGCTGAATTGGGTTTATTCCAGTTTATGATGACTGAAAATTATAGTAGTGAGAATGACTGTTTATTTTCATTTTAGCATTAAAATCCATGATCTGTCAGACCTGAGAGAGATGTATGCTATAATAAACTTGGATGATGAGAACAAAGGTATGTTAATAGTCTTCTGCCTGAGGACTGAAATTTTTACAAATCTGGTAAAACAGAATTTTGATGGTGACTTTGTTTACATTCATGCATTAACAAAAAGTATTGTTGCTGAAAAACTGTATAAATACAGAAATTACCATAAAGTTCTTCTTTCTCAGTTAGTATACGTTAGGTGACTCATAGCAAAATGGGAAAATACAGTTATTTCTAACAAGTTTTATTTTATCTGCTTGAAGTATAGAGAAGTACAGCTCTAAGAATATTTGATTAATTAGAGGTTGTCAGTTTTTTGGGTTTGGTTGTGGTTATTTTATTTTATTTTATTATTTTTTTTTGAATCTGTAATGTTTTCCATTCAGATTACTAAGATAATAAACTGTTTTCTGCTTATTTCCATGTTTTTTGGGTGATTCAGTTTATTGGTGTTTTTCTGCATCTCTTGGACTAAGTGATGATGCCTAATCTGTTCTCATCCTGATTTGTGCAATTAACTCCCAGAACATTGTTATAAGCTCTTGAGTTACAGCTATCATCTCCTGTTGCAATATCTGTAGATATTTCAATTATTATACTCACTCTTAGGAAGATGCTAAATTAGTAAATTATTATTTTGGTTTGAGTGATTCTAGTTAATCTTGGAATTATATTAATTGGTTAGGTTGTAATACATTAGTACACATATTCCTAGGTATGAATTTCTGTCATTGTCGCATTTTAAAGTGAAGTAATTGTTTCTTGGTTTCATTTCAGTAGTCCAATAAATGATTTTTTTCAAAAACTTGTAAATGTTTTAGGTGTAGAACAGCTGGCTTGGACAGATGATGGGCAGTTGTTGGCAGTATCTACACGAAGAGCATCCCTTCATGTTTTCTTGACAAAGCTTCCAATCCTGGGAGATGCTTGCAGTACGCGGATCGCATACCTCACTTCTCTTCTTGAAGTTACTATAGCCAATCATGTGGAGAGAGTATGATAGCCTCTTCCTTTTAAGCTTTGTTTAGATAAAAGTAAACTAAGAATTAATAGTGAATGGAAATTGATACTCTTTTTCTTACAGGAGCTACCAGTCACTGTCTCTGTTGAAGTAGAGCCCAGTTTTGTTGCTATTGGTGTCTATCATTTGGCTGTAGGAATGAACAATCGTGCTTGGTTTTATGCACTTGGAGAGAACAGTAAGCATAGATCTCATTTTCTTATTTTAAACTACTGCATCATTGTGTGTCTTTTTTTTGTAAGTGCAGTATGTGTTTAGCAGTGCTGGTCCTTCTGCGTTGTAGAATAACAACTAGAATTGCTATATGGTCCTATTAGGACCAGATAATGATTTTGGCAAACTGAAGTAGTCATGACAAGACATTGTGAGTAGAATCATGTTGTTTGGGTTGGAAGAGACCTTAAAGATCGTCTAGTTCCAAACCCCTGTCATGGGCAGGGACGTTAGATAAAACAAAGTATTGGTTTTAAGGTTCAAGGTATAGGTAATGAAATGTAGAATTTTATTTATTTATTAGATCATGTTGTTAATCACTGAAAGCCGCCTAGGTTTTTGAGAAATTGTTTGACTGCGTCTTTAAATACTAAGTTTGGCAAAGTAGATAGGATCTGTATGATCTCTATTAAATGTTGAGTTTGGTAGATGTTTATGTTGTTTGTGTGGTGTAAGGTGAAATTTGTTATGCTATAATCAGATTTTGGACAGTGTTGTCTATAGTTTTCATGCCTCTCTAACCAGAACATTTTTTTGAATAACAAAAGATTAATCAAGACTGTAAGAATATTAGTCACAGTTGCATAGGAAGAGATTCTCTTGTACATTCTAACTAGTTTTCTGACTGCTAAGAATAAAGTCTCTGTATGTATGACCTGTCCCTCTGCTTATTTGTGAGTTCTTCACATCTGGTTACTCAGCTGCAAATTTAGATTATGATAAATGAAGACCTGTACAAAATCAACATTCTTATATCTGTTTCTTTTCCGTTTGAATTCTGTAGATGTAAAAAAGCTTAAAGATGTGGAGTACCTGGGTACGGTAGCAAACATGCATCTTAATTCTGATTATGCCGCTGCTCTCTTTGAGGGTAAAGTCCAATTGCATATGGTAAGAGCTTTAGCAATTTGGAGTGTTGAAGTAAGGAGTAGATTTAAGGTGAACAAGTTAAATTTTAAACTTGAGAGAAAATGGAGTGATCTTCCCTTAATGGAGATAAAAATAAAAACTCTTCAGATTTATTTTTTCCTGGCTAATTAATGTATAAAACCAAGTTTCTAGAGACTTCAGAAATATAAACTACTCTAGAACAAATGAGAGAAAATGTTTTCTTTTGAATTAATTCCTGTGGACAGGAAAAGTTGTTTTCATGTCATTTGACATCATCACAGTTTGATACAGGCCAAACTTTGATACATTGTTGTTAACGGTGGAGTTTTGAAGTTCATTTTATTCTTTATATTTAGATAGAAAGTGAAGGTTTGGATGCTCAGGAAGAACGGGAAACTCGACTCTTCCCAGCAGATGATGATAAATGCCGAATTTTGTGCCATGCTTTAACTGGTGACTTCCTCATATACAGCACAGATGTGAGTATTATTTCTGTTTTTAAGTGTATTTTTAAACAGAATATGTTTCTACCAAATGATTTGGATTATTACTCATATTTTTAGCAAGAAATTATGCTTCTGAAAAATTTAATCTGGATTATCTTCTATGCAAAAGCAGTCAAAATTGCATCCAACTTCCTTTACATTGCATTTATATGAGATGCTTTGGCTGGAGAGTTAAGTTTTGCTTTTACTAGTGTTTGGCACAAAGGGCTGCTTTTTAATCGCAGAATTTAATGCTATTGCAGTAGTGAGAGGTTTGGGAATCAGTGTGTCTTGCAGATACGAGCAAAAAGGTAGCACTTGAAAATGTGTTGATTTAGGTGGTGATGTGATAGACGTGGACAAAAAGTTAATGAGGTAAGCAGGTATGGTACGTAAGTGGAGGTCTTGATTTACTATTGAAGCTTCTGTCAGAAGATAATTTTTTAGGTGTGTTTCAACCAGGATAGAAACTAAAAGGGCACTGAAAAATGATGTGAACATTGTTATGTTTTTTGGGGGAGATTTGGGGGGGTAGTTTTTTTGGGTTTAGTATTTTCTGCCACTGGGATTACAAGGTACATTTGACGTTGTGGTTCTGTGCTCTTTATAAGACAGGGTGATGACCTTCCAGAGGAAAGACAGAATTGCTGTCTCTGGTGTTACCACTGGTTTAATAACTTGAATGGTTTTATGGTAGTCAAGTGCTCTCCTGTCTCCTCAGCTGCTTTTTTATTTAGGAAAAACTGGTATTGATGAATTTAAAATGCCAAATTCAAAGCCAATCAATTTGGTTTGTGCAAGTTTTACAATTGACTTTAAAAGCCTTCTTTTACTACTGTTGTTCTTTGTGCAATACTAGTTGATTAACACTATTTTTCAGCAGTAAGTTTGATTGTTTTTTCCCCTGGATTAGGTACACCTGTACTTAAGAATTTGTAGTTCTTCCTGGGAGACAAATTTTTCAGCATTGCTTAAAGGTTCAACTTCTTTCAGGAAAGAGGCAGAAATTTCCCCTGGTTTGAGAACTGTGCAGTAAATACAGTTGGTCTCCATAAAGCAGAGTGAGAACAGGAGCACTCATTTTCTACCCCCTTCTCTAAAACTCTCTCGTGGTTATGTTTTGCTTGAAGAGAAGTCAAGTAATAGGAACCAAAATAGAACCAAATAAATAGGTTAGTTTCCATTTTCTACTGTAAATGTGCAGAGAAAGAAGCACTTTCAGTAGTAGGTAATTCAATTCTTGGCTGAAGATCTTATTATGTTGGTTAATTGTGCTCTTATGTTAGGATGTCTAAAGTTGATGTGGATGAATTTAGATCTCTGGATTCTTAGTTTATTTCTGTTGTGTTTTTTTGTTTGTTTGTTTGTTTTTGCAATCACATGTAGTGGAATTCACAACCAGTACTAATCAGAGAAGAAATAAGTTCTGTCCTTCTACTACAGTAATGGATACTTGTATCTTTTTATTAGAGAAGGGAGGAAATGAGGTTTTCATTAAAATAATAATAATAAAAATTAAACAAAAATCTTCAAACCTCCATTTTTTTTGACCCACCCCCTAAAAAGCCTCAAGTTTTCCTATCCTGCCCAGTAACATCAGTGAAGGAGGAAAGAAGCCAAAAAAAAAAAAAGCTGGAAATGCTTTTCTTTAAAAACTCTTCATGCTTGGAATTCTAGGAAGGAAAAAACAAATCAAATTAATATCTACTTGCCATTTATTGCTGTCATTATTAGCATTTTCTGTTATTTCTTGTTAGACTGGAGTTATTCGTTATTTCTACATTGAAGACTGGCAATATGTGAATGAATATCGTCATCCTGTCAGTGTGAGAAAAATTTTTCCCGATCCCAATGGAACCAGACTGGCTTTCATAGATGAAAAAAGTGATGCCTTTGTCTACTGCCCAGTAAGTTAGTGTGGGATACCCATGCCATTATATTTACAAGTAAGCTCTTACAGTGTGTGTAGTAGAGAATGAAAAAACTTAAGTCACTCCAGCGTGTATGCTGGAAGAAGAAATTGCCAGAAAGGTAATGTAAGGAAATAAAAATGTCACAGTAGATCAGGACAATGTAATTATACTAATTTCCTTGTCAGTAGTTGTCAGAAATGAATGCATTTGTGTATTCAAATACAGATAATTTAGCCAGGTAACAAGTACTACCTTTCAGTTTCACTGCCTGTCTCAATACCCTTCTTCTAAGGAAAGTAAATAGCATGCTTATAACATGTATTTTCTCCATTTACTTCTTTTATGAATTAAACAATTGTTGTCTGATATTCAGAGTTGCTGCTCATAAGAAAGCTTCTTTGTAACATGAATTGCACATTTCTGCACTTTTATGTCACTATTTTTAATGATTATCATGATGAAAATTTACCTTGTGTCATTAGTCTTGCTTCCTGGTAATTTGACTTCTGCATTGTTTGTAGGTAAGTGATAGATTATATGAGATTCCAAATTTCTCACCAACTATTAAAGGAATCCTGTGGGAAAACTGGCCAATGGATAAAGGTGTTTTTGTTGCTTATGATGATGACAAAGCATATACTTATGTCTTTCATAAAGATGCCATTCAAGGTACTGTAAATGCTTTTAAAATCTTATTACCTATTTCAGTTAATAAAGCAAAGCAAGTTCTATTTTTTCTGTTAAATATTTTCATAACTGCATATGAAAATGGACAGTAGTACACAAGTTTTGAAATGTAATTGCTTAACAGAAAACTAGTTGCTGAGTAGGTTTCTCTGTAAAGTTGGTCTTAACCCTTCAGGCTTTTTACTACTGTAATCTTTTGTCTGAAATTTACATGTTGTGCTTTAACTAAATTTTGAAATATTCATGAGAAACTCTTTGGATCGAGATGACAAAAGTCGTATTCACTTACTGTTCACCAAAACTGTAATCATAGCAATTTCGTTTTTTTTGACAAACACCAGTAAATTTATCTACAAACATTTGGAAAATTACTGTAATAATTTAGAAGATTTAAATTAGTATTAGTATTTTACTATGCTAAAAAGCATACACTTGTGCAGTAGATCGTGACTATGAGAATTAGAGACCTTGAGAAAATACCCAGCAGATCTACGCTGACTGCTTACCGTGTTTTTTACCAAGTAGGGATTTTTTTAAATGATACCTTCTTTTCTTCCTGATCCTGAAATCTAGGGTCCAAGATTATATTGGCAGGTGGCACCGATGTCCCCTTTTCCCATAAACCTTTGCTGTTGTATAATGGAGAACTAACTTGTCAGACTCAGAGTGGGAAAACAAACAATATCTATCTCAGCACTCACAGTTTCCTTGGAAATTTGAAAGACTTTGGACCTAATGAGCTGGCAGAAATGCTTACTCAAACGTTAATGTTGAAAAGGTACATCTGTGTTTTAATTATATTGTGTAAAATGTTTTCTTCTGTGCTTATAGCTCTATACAGTGTATCCTAGTGATCTAAAAATGTCATACTGAGTATCGATAAATGATATTGATCCCTCAGGCCATGTAGCTGTCTATGCAGACCCAAGTAAGTGACACACTGCTGCTGTATTTGTTTTTCCACTGTCAAGTAAAAGTAATTTTTTCAAAACTGTTCTGTGATTCTATGACAGTGGCTCTTCCAAAACCAGCTAAAAGTGATTCTTGCCCACTCGCCTTACAATGTAATGAAACAAAGAAAAATCAGTATAATGGAAAAAATGCTGGAATAGGAAAAGCAGGTGATTTCCTGAAAAAGTGTGGTAGAAATAGGAGTAAACAGTGTTGTAAGTTATATATTTGTATTTCTCCTTTCTTTCTGGTAATTGTCTCTCCATGGCTTAGAAGTAGAGACTTTTGGGGTTTTCCCTGCTCTAGTATTAGGAACAGCATGTGTTGAGAAGGAATTTTAGATACAATAATATTAGTTTTAAATTACTTTTGTCTTCTATAGGTTTTCTGAAGCATGGGAGATATGCAGGCTTCTGAATGACCCGTCTGGTTGGAATGAACTGGCCAAAGCCTGCTTATATCATATGGAGGTGGATTTTGCAATACGTGTTTATCGGACATTTGGTAATGCTGGGATGGTGATGTCACTAGAACAAATAAAGGTAAAATGTAAAGTCCCTTTTAATGGGAAACATTATGCGTTAATTCTTTTTAAGAATTGATGAATTCTTACTCTTTTTGTGGAAATTTTGTTTCTTTTTAAATAAAAGGTGAATTATTTTCAAGGGAGTTAGTAATCAGAGAGGAGAAAAAACATTCAAACTGCAGAACTCTTGACAGTTTGCTCTTCAAGTGGTTGCAGCATTCTACTGGGATGCACAACATCGTTTCCCACATTTGCTTGGGAGCAGCAGGATATGTTCATGTGTCAGAGAGACTCTTTCCCTTTGTTATTTGTGAGAAAATGTTTAAGGCCACTAATATTTTTTTTTAGGCAGATTGAAGTTAGACTTCTAAAAGTGTACGTGAAATTGTACCTTAAGAACATGGTTCTGCAAATGCTGATTTTAAACAGTGATTGCAATACTGACTTTGAGCTACAAAAAGAAAGTGAGGGCTTTTTCTGGTTTGTAGAATCTGATATGTGTAATTGTCAAATGTCCAGATGTATTGTCTTACTATGTATAATAAAATATGTTGTTTATGACTTTTTTTTTCTTGTCTTGTGGCATACTGTTGCACCTATTGTGTCTTTTTACAGGGAATAGAAGACCATAACCTTTTAGCAGGACACCTTGCCATGTTTACTGGTGATTTTAATCTGGCTCAGGATTTATATCTCGCATCCTCCCGTCCCATTGCTGCACTTGAGGTATTCAAGATGTGTGATTTTTTTTTTCTGCAGTCTTCACTTTAATGTTGGAATATTTTACCTTCTGATAATTTTGCCCTTTTATAGTTTTGTTCTTGCTATTGTGTGACCACCCGACATTCTTTTAGGATGTATGTAGCTTTCTCAAATTGTCTGCTTCCTTCTAGAATACCAGCTCTATAATTGCATTTATATAATATTATAAGTATTACAGATATTATAGTATTATAATTGTACAAGTATAGATTTCATATTACAATTCAGAATTTGATATCTGCATCAGAAAATGTTACTCTTTATAACAGATGCGAAAAGACTTGCAACACTGGGACAGCGCACTTCAGCTGGCTAAACGGTTGGCCCCAAACCAAATCCCATTCATATCAAAGGAGTATGCAATGCAGCTTGAATTCACGTAAGTTCTCCTAAAATGTTGCTGTATAAAAATATTAAACCAGTGCTCATGCTAATTAGAAAATCAGTGGAATTTAGATACTTTAGCTTACATTATTGCTGAAAAGGGAGCCTGTCAGTTTTTGCAGCTATAGTGCCAGGAAAACTAGTTTTGTGTGAATACTTCACACTAGAGACAGAGGTTAGAAAATAATAGTTACTTTTGATTAATTACAGTATATCTGTGTTCTTTTCAATTGGTAGTTCCAGTATATAATATAATCTACTAAATAGTACTTTGTCGCAGATCAGTGTTTGGAAAATAGAGAAAATTCACAGCATTTAACACTTCTTATATTGGATGAAAGCCTTGCATTTAAAACTTCAGCCTGTCTTTCATTCAACACCCAAGAACCTTCATATTCTCACACATTTTAGATAGAGGAGTGTCAAATTTCAAGCCTGACATTCTCTGCAAGAGAGAATCTATCACCCATTTGCCAGATATTAAAGTTTATTTTATAGCTAATTCTTTACAGATTAAACACAGTCTGTTTAACATCAAAACCAAGGGGAAAATTTCTATATATTAGTAGAGTTCCGGGAAAAACTCTTTCCCATCTCCATAATGGCCCTAGAACTGTGGGAGGACACTTGCAGGTCACAGAAAGGAGGCAATGTGCAGCTGAAGCTATGTGACTATCTGTAACTTGTGTTGTACTTAAGAAAACTGAATATACTTAAGAAAAAAAAAAGCTTTAATTTTTATGATAAAAAAATACTAAATACTTTTAGAAGATTGGTTTATTTTCCAGCAAAATGTGTGGAAGTAGAGATTAAATTATTGAGGTATATTGCACACTTGGGTACTCTTGGCCTGTCCTTCCGGGAATTTTATTGGTCTCAGTGTAAAGGAATGGAGAAATGGATGGCACTTTTGAGTAAATGCTCAATAAAGTGTGAGGGAAGTACAATCACATACTGTGTGACTTCCATCTTTTGTATACCTTGCATTCTGGTATGCAGTCTTTATGTCTAAAGCAAGACAGATTGATGCATAACCTGTCTCAAAGATTTGTTATAGTGGGGAAGGTCATTATCACTTCCTGTTAAAACTGTTGTTCCATGTAACTTCCAATTTTCTTTTAGGGGTGATTATATTAATGCTTTGGCACATTATGAGAAGGGAATCACTGGAGACAATAAGGTAATTCCTTTTTAGTAATGATAGCATGTGTACTATCATACTGCACATTTAGTTGTCATGTTTCAGATTTACTAGGTTTTTGTATTCAGCTCTAAATCCGTACAACTACCACTTTTGGGATAGTAGTCTTTGCACTTCTGTTATTTTTAATACACAGAACGATGCTTTCTCTACTTTAAAGGCAGTACTGCCATTGTATTAACATGGCACAACTAGACTTACATTTTTATCATTTGAGCAGTTTCGTAATAAACATGCAAATGCCATGGGTAATATTGCCAGGATTTTCATTGTTAAAACAAAAGTCCTAATTATTCCTTCTGTTCTTCTTTACTGAGTTGTTATCTGCATAAAGATCGACAAGGATTGCGTTAGAAAATAAACATCATGTTCAATAGATTCTCCCTTATTCTGGCATTATTTTCCCTGATACTTGCAAATTGTCTGTTATGAAACAGCTCAAATGATAATAGGGATATATAATAGGGAAAATAGCAATTGTTTTCTGAATTCAAGCCATTTGGCTTTATAAAATATCAGTGGGATTGACACCTTTTTTTTAAAAAAAAAAAAAAAGAAGAGAGACTGCAAGTGTAATATTCCCTTTTTTTTTCCTGTTTTTACTGTTGGTTTTGGAGGAAAGAGGGGAGTAGTACTGAGCAAACTGTATAAACATTCTCTGTATGCTTGGCCTGGACAGATCTTGTAAGTAAAATGTAAAAATTTAAGACCAAAGTTTAAGAAAAAAACTAAGCAGAGTTCTTCTTAACAAGTAAATAATAGTAGAAGCTAAGCAAGAATTTCTAGACAAAAATTGATTTAACTGAGGCCCTGTAATGTTTTGTTAATTTGATTAGGTGCTTTGTTGCTACGGCTTTTATGAGCTGAGATTTCTGATGTAACATATAGTTACTGCTTTTTATTTGATTGCTAGTACCAGGAACATGATGAAGCTTGCCTCGCTGGCATAGCTCAGATGTCCATTCGAATGGGAGATATCCGTCGAGGAGTAAACCAGGCCATTAAGCATCCCAGTAGGTTACTAAAAAGAGACTGTGGAACTATTCTGGAGAGTATGAAGGTATGCAGATGAGTTAATAAAGCTAAGGTTAAATTTGTGAATACATTAAGATGTTTATTTATAATCAGAATTTACAAATGATGTTATAATGATTTTCAATATTACAGCAATTTTCAGAAGCTGCTCAGCTGTATGAAAAGGGACAATATTATGACAAGGCAGCATCAGTATACATCCGGTGTAAAAACTGGTACGTACAGGTTTCAGGGAAGTGTTACGTTTCTTGAGACAGAGCAAGTGCTGTGTGCTCTTTAGGAAAGAACAAATCTATTAATACTGCAAAATGTTTTATGTTTCATTGATTTCTATGGTTCCCTCCACCAAGTCTGAACAAGAGCAGTGTTCACCAGATCCTCGCAAAAGCTTATGTTGGTTTAAATACTGTCTTAATGGAAATGGAGGATAGTCTTCCTGTTTCTTCTTGTTTTATGTTATGTTTAAATTAGTTACATGTGGTTCTGAGTCCTTTGTGTGTGTGTGTGCATGCATGCATGTGCACTCTGCATTTAATCATTTTATTCTTGTAGTTACTGTTTAGTTCATTAAATTTCTTTGGTTGTAAAATACATAGCTGAGACTGAATATCCAGAGGGTTGGAAACCGTTCTGAGTTTGTGGTTCAAATGGAGTCAATATCATGAGCTGCCAAAAAGCAGTGCAGTTCAATAATATTTACATCTTAAGTGAATTTGGTTATTGTCAAACTTACAGTGGATAAGTACAATTTATGGAGAGACTTAAAGCCTTAGTTTTAACCTAATTATGTTTTATGCATTTTTAATATCAAGAGCAGATTATAGTAGAGATCAGAAATACTGTAGGTACAGTTTTAATACTGTGCTGCTTCTGTAGATGAGTTGGAGAATAATAGAGACAAAAATGGTCAGTCTAGCACTTCTTATGCTCATACATCTCAAACAAAGAAGGTACTGTGCTACTAAAAGGCCTGTATGCCTATGAAGCAGTCTATAATTTCCATTTCCATCAAGTGCAGCCTTTTGAAAATATTAAAGTGCCTTCAAAGCTTATATGTTATGTTCAATTACTGCTTTTTCTTAACTCTTTTTCATGCCTGTTTTACCAGAGAGAATTTGAAATCAGAAATAATTCTTAAATGGCTACTATCTTGTCTGTCTAGGGCAAAGGTTGGTGAGCTTCTTTGTCATGTTTCATCTCCAAAGATTCATCTACAATATGCAAAGGCCAAAGAAGCAGATGGCAGGTGTGTTTGCATGCTTATCTGCATTTATAAAATGTATTATTATTATTTATGGAATACATTGCTCTTTCTATAAAAGACTTCAAATTTTGCATAAAACATCCTTGTGAAAAGGGATTCTGAAATTTGTAAGTTTAAGAACTACATAAAGATTTTAACATATTCTGAGGACCTACCGCTAGTATCAAAGATGTTTTAATTGTTTTTTGTTTTGTTTTGTTTTTCCCATCCAAGCATTACTGTCTGTTTAACAAAAATTATTAAAGGTTTTAAGGCACTGCACCCAATGCAGCATTTCAGTTAGTAGAGTATTGTTAAATTTATTTCTAACAGCACCTTTCTTAAAGCTGTGATTTTGAAGGTCATTGAAAGTGTGAATGAAAACAAATTACTGTTACATCTTAACTGCTCTTGCAAAATACTGAATAAAGTGAAACTATTGGCTGAATGATAAAGTCCAAAATAGGTTATATTTAATCACAAAAAAGCGGTTTTCTGCTTGTCATTGCTTTTAAGTAAATGTGCTTCAGAATAACGACAGTTTATAATGTGAGACCACCAAAGCTAAATGATTGGATCAATAAGACTAGAAAATACTATTTGTGTCAGTTGAATACTGTGGGAATGAGGAATTTCTTGAACTTGTTTACAGAGCAGAATATAAAGTATAATTTTTGAAATTCTACAACTGGATATCATCTGTTTGGATTTTATTGTTCTCTCATTCCCAAGTGATATAATACAGAATCGATGGACCAGATGATGTTCACTGATGGAACAGATTAACTACTTCTAAGATATACCCAATGGGATGCTGATAGAGTAGGTCAAAAATACTGGTGTGGTTGAAATTTTTCTGTTGTCTCAACCAGCCATCCCCCAAGAGAAAATACAGTGAGAGAGAGAGAAGAAAATAAAGAGAGAGAAAAAGAATCATGGTAAATACAGAACAAGGCTATTAAATGCAAACTGAAAAGAAGGTGACATAGAATAACCTCTTAGAAGTAACATACTTTTTGTTTCTTTCATACCATACTGTAAAGAGTTACTTAAAAGTTAGAAAAACTGAAAACATTGCCTTTACAGTTACAAGGAAGCTGTGATGGCTTATGAAAATGCAAAACAGTGGGACAGCGTAATCCGACTGTATTTGGATCATCTTAATAACCCTGAAAAGGCTGTTAATATTGTGAGAGAAACACAGTCTCTTGATGGAGCAAAGATGGTGGCCAGGTAATAATACATGTCATAGATTAAAAAATTAGTCACCTTTGAGAGCTATTAACTATGTTTCTTTCTTCCATGTTGCTGTCTAAGACTAAAACTGTGCTTAGTAAATTGAATTTAAATAAAAATAAATCTTGTAAGCTTGTAGAGTATATAATATTTCAACAACAGCAGTCTTTATGCATCCCATAACACCTCTCAATCTTATGTTTGATTTCTCTTCTGTTTAAATCATGTATCACTCTTAAACCGCAGTTGTATTTTCAAAGTTACTAATTTTCTAGATACAACTATGGAGAACATAGTAACATCAATTGTTATACACAGTATTCATATTAATTTCTCTCAGGAGTTACATTCTTAGTGTTCCTGTTTTATTGAAGTTTCAGTTTATGGGATGGGCAGTCAGAGTTTAGAAAGGGTGAGAGAGGCCGTGCTTATTGGAAGTTGGTGAGGCATGCTAATGTGTCAAACTGGTTATTAGTGCTTGGTCAGCGACTATATATTTCAGTTCAGTGATTTGAGTTCTCTAAAATTTGGACAAATAAGTGGGCACTGTTTTATTTATTTATCTTTAACTTTTAACAATTATCCTGAAGTAGTGAGTTAGACAATAATAAAAGTTGCCATGCTATATTACTTATACTAAGTTAGTTTTAGTAACCTATTTAAAATAATTGAGATATAAAATAAACTAGAAATGTATCCTACTTGCATGACACAAAATACAGTATGCTTCTTAAAATGTGGAGTATTATTCGTTCTGTTACTTAACTAAAGTATTAGTTTGTTCGTTTTGACTAGATTCTTCCTGAAGCTTGGTGACTATGGCTCTGCCATCCAATTCCTGGTCATGTCCAAGTGCAATAATGAGGCTTTCACATTAGCTCAACAACACAACAAGATGGAGATTTATGCTGATATCATCAGTGAGTATTCCAGTTTAATAGTTTGCTTATAATGTGTTGTGCTATTCTTTTACTTGCTTTAGACCAATTTGAAATGATAAGACAAGGGCTGTGAAATTTGGTTTCCATTTCTGGTCTATTTCAGTCACCATGGTCAGATTTGTCACCCTGTGTCTAATTCAGGCCTATAAGATAGGGTTCATTTTCAGCTCAGGTGTCCCCCACGATCCTCAGCATACATTGTTCTTAAATTCTTGACTGTGTTAGAGCTTTTTCTGTTAATCTACAGAGGTAAAGCATTTGTCTAGTCTGTTTTCCTATGTCAGTCGTGGAATCCTTTTCTTTGACCTTGATATATTTAGTACTACTTTTCTGAAACTTAGATTTTTACTAGTAAAATCGATTTTTATTCCCTCTTTTCCTTTTGTAATGGTTCCAGCTTTTTTTTTTTTTTTTAACATGTTTATGTTACTTGTCTTTTTATTATTTTTTTCCCTTAAGGCCCTTCATGGCCTCCTGTTGTCTCAGTGGGAGGCAAAAGGAGACCTTGCTGAGAATCTCACATTTACCTCAGGTTATCAAGTCAGTTAGTGGCCAGCTTGTTGATTTGCAACACATTTTCTATTTTTCTCCCCTGTCAGGCAGCCTTCTTTGTGGACACAGTTTCACATAAGTACATAAGTTTCTACCAAATTATCTCATGTTATTGATTAATCTCTTCCTTTAAAAATCTATTCTTGCTATGGTAACTATAAAAGATTGACAATAGTTAGCTTAGTGATGTACTATTACAGCTGCTTTTCAAGGTGGGCAGTATTGTCCTATTATTCCTTATGCTTTCTTCCTTCCCTCCTATCCAGAATAGGGTGTCTCAAATTGTAATTTAAATGCATGGAAAAACTCTTTAAAACTTACACTGAAGAAGTGGCTGTCTTTGTTTTAGATGTGTACAGTAAAATGGAAACTTGGTTAGAAGTTTCCTTCTAACCTTTTCTTGGTTAGAATACTTTGGTAGTATTCCCTGCTACTACACGGTTAGATTGCTCCTGATCATCTTTTATTGTGCAATACAGATATACTTTCATATTCTTAAACTGTGAAAATAATCCCAGTGATAATCTCATAATTACTTGTTCTGCTTTATTGTTGCCAAAACATAATGAAAAAAAATCATTCCTGGGTCATAGTTATGCCATTTTATTATGTCTGTTAAATAAAAAACAGAAATCCCATTACAGTGTAAAACCTATGGAAACAATTATGACGCTGCATTATTAGCTCCCAATGTCTGACGTTTAGTCTTTGATTAAGTAGAAAAACAGATGTGAAAGACTATTTGAGTCTAGTTGGCTTTGTTTTTCTTTGTAAAATAGGAATTTAATTCTTTGGTAGGCTTTTGTCATACTTAATAAAAATACTCTGCTATCCTTGCTTTCTTTGTGTTGCAGGTTCTGAGAGTACTAGCAATGAAGATTATCAGAGCATTGCACTGTATTTTGAAGGAGAAAAGAAACATTTTCAAGCAGGAAAATTTTTCTTGCTGTGTGGCCAATATGCACGGGTCAGTACTTAAAAGATAAACCAATGAGAGTCAAAGGGTCATAGAAACTGTCCAAAGTACAGTACTTCCAGATTAGAGACGTTCATGGTAGGCTTTTTATCTGCCTTAACTGATACGCATACTTAGGTTTGTTTTTTTTACACCTTTTTATACTAGAGTAAGCTCCCTGTATTTATTATTGGATTCTATGAATTATACACTGTCATGCACATAATTTTTTAAACAGTAGAGTCTCCAGGTGAATCATCAACACACTATTCTCTGTGAATCTCTAAATGACATGAACGGATAAGTAGAATTTACTTAGAGTTTATTTGCTTAACCAGTGAAGATAAAATAGGTTATTATATAGCATTGCATATCCAAACTTAAACCATTATTTTAAAAGAAGGAAGTATTTCAGTTGACACTCCTGACACACAGGTCTGTCAGATGATGCTTACTAAGTGTAAGTACTCTGTCTTGCAGGAGTAAGGGCTGCTGCTACCTGTATAGCATATGTGGTTATCCTGATGGCTATAAAATACAATCAAGATAAGCATCCAGTGTGCCACTTTTCTGTCAAAAGACAGGAAGAAGCAACTTAATAAAAGTGAGGAAAATGTTAACTTCGTGTATCTCAGTTTTAACTCTTTTTTTCTATTTTGTTCTAGGCATTAAAGCACTTTTTAAAAAGTCCAAGCACAGAAGATAACTTGTCTATAGAAATGGCAATTGAAACAGTAAGCAACTTTGTTACAACAACAACAACAAAATCTCATCTTTTCAAGAGGTTTATTTTCAGTATTGTTGCATTTTCTTAGTGTCAATTAGTGTGTTTGGACAGATTGCAAATAGAAGGAAAACTTTATCAATAAAGGTGATATTTACATTGAGTAAATTAGTTCTGACACAAGTGCAAAAAGTGTTTTCAGTGTTCCTAGGAGAGTTTATTAATATATTCGTATTTTTATGGTTTTGAGTCAGAGATACCTGAGTGTAGAACTTTCTTTTTTTAACAATATCCGTATATGACTTCTCAGTCTTGCTGATTTTTCCAGTCTGTGCACTGTGGTAAGAGAGGTCAATATGCCTCCATTCTCTCTCTCTCACAGAATCACAGAATTGGTGGGGTTGGAAGGGACCTGTTGGTTATAATCCCCTGACATAACGCAGTAGAAAATAAATATGAACCTACTGCATGTCAGAGCTGGTGAACCAAGTAACCATCTGGTTTAAGCACACAGAACTAAAATAAATGTATTTTAAATATATCTAGTTTCAGTTTTTAATGAAAAGTCTCCTTGTGTATAAGTTTTTTTTTTCCTTTCTCTTTCATGTAATGATAATTTCTTCTGTCTTTATTTAATAGGTGGGACAGGCAAAAGATGAAACCCTAACAAATCAGCTGATAGATTATCTTATGGGAGAGAGTGATGGCATGCCTAAGGTATTGGTTTTCTATCACTGCTGTTGCATCCTGTTGCTATACTGCAAGGTCTTTTGAGTTTATTTTGTCCTAAATTTTGTGGTAGCTACGGATTGCTTTTTAGCTTGCTCTTACTGAGGAGTAATGCATATATGATCACTCTTTGAGCCATTTCACCCAGTAACACCAGTTTCAGAAAGATAAGAAAGCAAATAACTATCTTAGGTACAATCATCTTTCTGTAAGCTTAGCAGAGTAGATCCAAATTAATGCTCACACTGAGGAAAAGAGACAGAACTTGGCTGTTTGGTCATAGCAGCAAGCCAACTGGCTTTCCCAGATGGTCAGTCAGCAAGGCAAGCTGACTGCTTGTCAAGGCAAGCACTGACATCTTCTAGCAGAATGGGGAACCGGTCTTACTGTTGTTGCAGAAGAAGAAAGTAAGGTAGTAATTAGTGAATGAAGGACAAAAACCATTTACACATCAACTTAGGACAAAAGTTGTGGCCAGATTTTCAGAATTATTCAGCTCTCTGTTGTTTCTTAAGTGATTAATGATTGTGTTCTCAGAAAGAGCTTAATCCAAAGCAGTTAAGTTTTAAAATGTGAATCAAAGGGAAGCTTTGCCACTGAGATCACCTGAAAATGTGCCTGCTTCGTGTGAATGCCAACAGGACAATGAAACCCTGTTTTGAAAAAAATCTCTTTGGATTTCTTATTATGTAGGGGTACTTAGTTTAAAGTTCAGATTGATTATTCATCAAGTTAGTTTTATCTGCAAACAGGCTGCAGTTCCATAAGCTAAAACACAGTTTCTGCTCTGTGTTGGAGATTACATATTTCTGGTAAAAAATAAAATGAAATAACAGGAAGTACATTTGAAGGTTTTTGGTGTCAGACCTTACTAGCATGGAAGTTTGATTAACAATAGGAAAATGAAATACTGTGGATGATGATTTTTATGTTGTCATTCATAGGAAATCTTCCTTGGATCCTTAGAACCTTTTTTTTTGTTTCTTGTATACTATTTAGGAGGTGCTCTGTGTGCTAAAAGGCAGCTGTGAGGCTTCTTTTAAAGTTTTGATAAAAATGACCATTGCTCTTGCTTCCAGGTTTCCTGCTCCTTTGTTAGTTGCAAAGCATTCAGTGGGTGTAATAAAAGGCTTTTGGTAGACTATTTCATCTCTTATGTATAGAGGCCTGTGGGAGTTGGAAGACATTTGCTGACAGATTTTTGTGTATTAGTAGCCAATATCATTGGTTTGGTAACCGTAGAAAAGGATAATTCACAGTGTAAGCAGAACCTATGTTAGATTTATGCTTGAAATACAAGAAGTAAATTTTGATCATACTGAGTTTGTGATTTTTTTCAGGGAAGATTAAAAATGTCCACTGTAAATACAATGTTAGGCATCAGAACGTCAGCATTGAGGTTACAATGACAAACAGCTCTTCCGCAGGGTGACTGCTGGTGTATAATCAGTGAGCCAAATGGCACTGCACCCAAGGTTTTCTGCTATGAAAGCCAGACCTCAGGTGCAGGCACTGCAGTCTGCAATTTATTCCTCAGTCAAGGAACTTAAGCTCTTGAGCTCAAACTCACAGTAAATATGGTCAGACACAAAGTTATGTTTATAGAAGAGAGTAAATTCTGCCTTACTGAGGGGGTAAGGTTTGGTAACAATGGAGATGACGTGGTCTTGGCAGTAAGGCTATTTCACCCCTGATGTTACAGATGTGGTTTTTGATTCTTCAGTGAGATTAAAAATTCTGTCTCTCTTCTCTCCATATAGTGTCAAGAGACTGAGGATTTGATATGTTAAATATTTAGACACAAATAGACAGTTGATGGCCGAGTCAACCTTGCTTTTACAAAATCAAAATTGAAAAAGCAACCCTATGTCTATAGGATCTCTTTTTATTTCCCCTTATTATTTATCTATAATTTGAAATTTGAACAATAATGTAATAATGAGAGAAGCAAAACGTAATGAAGCAAACAGAATCCAACTGCAAGAGACCAGAAGAGAATGAATCTGTTAGAGGCACAGTGTGAAAAATCTGAGCAGCATCAGTGTAAGCAGAAGTAATTTCATATTTATGCTGAAAGTAGGGTGGATAGTAGCTGTAGCATCCTGATTTTTTCTGTGAGCAGCAGCCTAGCCATCTGGTTGAAACACGTAGTGCCTAGAATTGGATAAGGGAAGCGAGCTACAGCATAATCTCCATAGTGAAGACGTTTTAAAGATTTTAGAAGACATCCAGCAGTTGTGTGAATGCCATAATTGCCATATTTAACATTGTTTTGAAATTCAGTGTAGAGCTTTATCTTCTGTGTTTAAAAGCTCTTTCTTGTTCTTCTGAATGCTATAATCCAATCTGCCATAGTCTCTCTCAGTGAGTAACATAATTTTACTTTATCAAATCATACCTATTTGTTTAAAAAATTGACTTAGAAAGCAATTAACCCTTATCCTTATTATGCTATGGCGCCATACCGAGCACATGGGGTTGGTTTTAGAATAGCAGCTTTTATGTGGTAGTATTCTTGTAAAGCTGAAAGTGAAAGTGAATATAAAACCGCCACGCAGCAGAAACTTGCTAATCCTTTTGGCATTCATCTTCAAACCAGGTATTTGCTCAGAGCAGCCTGGTTGTTTTTCTCACCCAACAACCTTATGGGATTTTAATGAAGTACCATATTAGCAAAATTATTATACTTCGCATAATTTTGCTACGCTATTGTCTAAAAATAAAGCCTTTCTTTTAATGTGTTATTATGTTGCCTATTGTATTTATTAACTTGCAGAGATTCTTAATTTTTCATGGGTGTCCTGTTGTCTTTTTCAGGAAACGTTAACTAGCAAGCTTCTGCTGTTTTACATGTGCATATTTTCTAAGTACAAGTGGTTTAAAAAGCAAAACTAAATAAAAAGTTATGGCTACCTAAACTTAAGATCAGTTAGATTGCAATAATTATTTTTTCTGAAGATTTTAGGAAATGTGTTGACAAGTGATTATTCCTTCCTCTATTTATTGCTTCTAAAATGGCTAACTTTAAGGTTATGGTATGAAAATAGAACAGAAGACTCACTTCTTAAATGCCTTCTACTTTTCTATTTTCTTCTACATACATCTGCTGTGTGAGTTATTTAAATATTTTACTTAATGAAAACACAACTATGGGCATGGCAAATACCATATTGGGTGGCTGGTCTTCCCTGGGACAGGATCCTTCTTCCTGGGCAGGAGAACAGGGAGAGGTGCAGCCTGGATGGGGAAATGCAGCTTTCTGCTACCCATGGTGTAGCAGCTGTCTGTGTCTGAATTAAGAGGTGCCAGGAGCTGGGAAAAATTACATCCTGACCTACCACTCATAATATTTTTCTTTTGGCTCAACTCAGGGAACTCAGGATAAATAATATTCACTAATAGACATGTTTACTTTATTGTCCAAATAACTGTTTCAAAATTGTTAAATTAAGGTACTTATAATGTTCTAACTTTGGATTGAGTGTTACTTAAAATTCCATTCCATCGTTAGTTTACTTTGAGTCACTTAACATTTTGCCTCATATTGAGAGTTAAAAAGAATTTGATTTGCCCATTTTCTTTCTGTATAGAAGTCTTTCTCTCTTGCTTTTATTTCATTTTATTTCAGTGATTTTTCTTTTCTTTGTTTGTTTTTGTTTTCCCTGCCTCCCAAGTAAGACGTTAACCTTTGCAGTTTTCTTCTTTATCAGGAAACATATTTATACCTTTCATATTTCTCTTCATTTGAATTTCTTTTTTTTTTTTTTTCATGAGTTTGAGACTTGCATACAAAAGCTACACTGTATTCCAGAGAACAGCACAATGTTGATTAACACAATTATTTTTTAAGATTTTTTGTATTATTTTAACATATACTTTGAAAGTGCTTGGTTTTATTAATAATATCACAAAATTAGTTGCATTTGGCTTGTTGGTTGGTTGGTTTGGTTTTGCTAAGCTGCCCATAAAGCTACCAGTGTCTTTTTTTTTCTGATCTGCCTTTAAGTTGAGAGCGTACCATTACATACAGTATTGCAGATTAAATTAATCTTGACTACTTCAAAGATTGTCATGTACGAAGTTGTTGAAAAAACATACAATAGTGGCCCTAGGGCAGATTATTATTTTTTTTAATAATTGTTCCTTTTCATCATAAGCAAGGCCATATCTTGCAGTTTGTACTTTGGCTGTATTTTTAGGAATGACAAAAGGGCTTTGAGGGTTTTCTCAAAAAACTCAGGGAAGTCCAGTTCTCTTGATGAGTGTGCTAGAACTTTGGGTACCAATACTGCCATCTTGTTTCTTAAAGTTTTGGTTTAAAAATATTTCACTACTTGTGTTGATGTTGTATTGCCAATTCCTGGGTGAACCCTTTGCTGCATTTGCCATTCTTGAGTCCTGTTATATCAACAGTACATAGTATAGCAAATCAGAAATTTTACGCACTTTGTTAGCTGATTGTCCCCATAATTTTCAACTCTTTTAGCTGTCTTGGGTGTCTACCCTATTGTCCTGGTGCAATACAGACTTTAATGACCAGCTGTAGTCACCCTTATTCATGCTAAGCACTATCTGCATCTAGAGCCACAATAACAACCTCAAGCATCTCTAGCAAGATTTTGGAGTCCTTTGGTTCTCTCCTGTTGCCGTAGATGACTTCGGGTTGGAAGGTGTTAGCTTTCCACCCATACGGGCAGCTATCCCCAGGGCCCTCAGAGGGCGTTCATCTGGCCCTGGCCGAGCAGCCAGAGCTCAGGGGGGAACGAACGTAGCCTGGCTAAAGCATGGTGGTGTGGACAGCGCTTCACAAACAGGGCAGCTTGTCCACATCCTTTGGAAAGCGTGGCGGTGGGATGGGCAGGTCAAGAAGGGGAACACAACAGTATCTGTTTAGTCAGTATTAATTGCTTTTGTATCATTTAATTAAGGATGCCAAGTACCTATTCCGCTTGTACATGGCACTGAAGCAATACCGAGAAGCTGCCAGGACTGCTATAATAATAGCCAGGGAGGAGCAGTGCTCAGGTAAGCCTTTCTCTTCCTGATATCACAATGTATCTGATGCTACAGCCTTGCAATACTGCAGGTAGCATTATTCATCTAGGATTATACTGTATGATACATCCTGTATAGCCTTAGAACAAATCTGTTCTGTAAATACAAAGTTTTTAATTATATTTAAGTTTAGTTTTGAATTTGAAGTAGCCTTTGTGAAAAGATTGGGACTCGTAACTGTATATTGCATGTTTGGAAAACAGAAAATTATGGAAAATAGCTGCATTCCTTATATTCAAGTAAATTCATTAATGGAATCTAGCTGCTGCTCTGCTTATCATATAGCACAGATGATAGAACTGCAGTTAAACTACATGCAATCAGTTTACCGATCTTTTAGTCTTTGCACATTTAAGCTCTTGATTTTTTTTCAGTAGGAGATATGCGCAGGAGATGTTTTCTGATGATCAGATACCTGTTTACTTAAGCCTTGTTTTCCCCTGAAGTTAGAAACGGAAAAAATAAATAAGCTAATTTTGTTTCTAGTCCTAATTTCTGTCTGCTCCATTAGCTGCGTCTCTCCGTAGCCATGGCGACAGCCCTACCATAACACTGCTCACTTTTCATTTCATGTAAGTTAAGAAAGATATCTCTAAAGGAAAAGTAGCAGCCTCAGGAACAGGACAGTTATGCCCATGCAAATTAACATTTATGGACTGCTCCTTAGCAGTGGGCTGAGCTGGGGGGGAATCTCTTATGCCCTTGAAAAGCATGATTCCCCAATTCATCATAGCAGTAAATAATTCATTTGTGCTAATTATGTAAGGAAGAAATGTAAAGGCTCAGGGGTTTAATTATTCAATTCACTAGCTGCTTTGAATCTGAAAACATATACCTAAAATGCAGTACCCTGTGCTGTATGTCATATGCCCTACCAGTATCGATGTGTTCTGCAGCAGCGTGTGAATAAGCAGTGCATTTTGCTCTGTAAAGTCACCTGTCTTGCAGTAACCATGTCCTCTGCAGAGGCACGGGTTTAGATTTTTCCCTCTTCCTTCAGGAGATTTCAGTGAGTTTGATTTTGAAGTTTTCACCAATATAGTTTATTCTTTTCCTTAAAAATCCATTAAAACTTAAACATAAGTCTGTACTGTTGGGTGTTTCCCTTTGTGTATGCCATTTTATGTTGACCTGAATTTAAGACTGACCATGCAAATGAGAGTCAGTAACGCAGCATGAAAAATTAACACTGTTTTCCAGCAACTAATCCTGGAGTGATACTCAGCTGTCACACCAATCGAGCAGCTTGATTCAATGGTAGTCTGTAACAAAACAAAACAAATTGCTTTGCAGAGATGTACAGAAAAACTGTTGCTGAAACACCTAATTTAGCTGTGTTGGTAAGTCAATGGAATCCTGTGGTTTCTGGAAAACTCGGGGCAGTAACCCTGAAGCAGTATAATCTAGTGAAGTAACACTTAATGTAAATCATTTCTGAAAGGTTTGGGGCTTGTTTGGTTGCAGAGGCAAGGAGATGTCAAAGCAAATGATAAAGTAGAAGTTCGTTACATTAAAATTTAAGCAATAACTTTTAAATATCTGACACTGAAGAACAGAAAAAGGTAACGTGTCGAAGTGCTCTGATACTCTCATAGAACCTTTTCTCTATTGTGGGAGCAATGTATTGGATACAGCATCTTCCATTTTTAAAGTTTTATTATGCAAAATTGCCATCCACATGTGTACTTTGCTAGTGTTTAGATGTCTTCTGCAAGTGTAATTTTTTCATTTAACTCCCTGGCTGATACTGTTTAGGATACTGTGACAAGCAACTGCTTCCGACTTTCCAAAGAAATTGTCATGCAAAGGTTTTGCTCTAAGAGTCAATATAGATTTCTGTCTAGCTTCTTTTTATGAAATTAGTAAATAAATTGTTATGAAAAGTTAATTTTACTGTCCGGTATTGTTTGTTTTTAAGGAAACTACCGAAATGCACACGATGTTCTTTTCAGTATGTATTCAGAATTAAAGACCCAGAAGATTAAAATTCCTTCTGAGATGGCTACAAACCTTATGATTCTACACAGCTATATTTTAGTCAAGGTATTGAACTTAAAAACTGAGCTTGCACATGTTGCACAGTCTCTGATTTATTGAAGTGTACATATAGATGCATACTCTCTGAAGGCTGCAGTTAATTTGCTGTTTGTTGTGTTCCAGGCTCACGTGAAACGTGGAGATCACATGAAGGGAGCGCGTATGCTCATACGTGTAGCCAACAACATCAGCAAGTTCCCGTCACGTAAGTACTGGCAGCATAGAAGAGTTCATTAGCCGTTGTGTTAGAGGTACAGTGTCCTCCTGTGATCTTACTGCACACAGAACTAGTCAGCATGCCCTGCCCTCCTCCACAGGACAGCTCTCCTACATACGGGTTTCTCACCCATCACTGAAAGTGTCCTTAACCACTGTGACTGCAACACTAAGTTGCCTGAGCCACACACAAATCTCAGGATCATATGTAACGAACTGATCGATTCTGTGACATTATCACAAGGTTTTAATCAGGCTTCTTTTGAAAAATATAATTTTTTGTTATATTTTCTCTGATACCACTGTGTGCAGATTCCTGTCACATTCGACCACAGTACTGACAGCAAGTGCATCTGTCTTCGTGTGCACACAGGCCCTTCTCTGTGTCACAGGTCAGCCTGTCCTTTCAGTTAATTCCTGGTCAGTAGTAATCCCAGTTTGTTTTATCTTTTTACAGCCAGTGTTCACAAATACTTCATTACAAATTATGTCTTTAAACAGCGTAGTCCAGACTTGTGAGAAACTATTGTAATCAAAACGTTCCTGCTGCCAGGCTGAGCTTCAGAAGTGCAAGGCAGTGAGAGGTGAAAACATCATTTTTTTGGTTACGGGAATTGCAGATGGGCGCAACTGTGCACTGTGAGACCAATACTGTCATTTTTCATCAATACTTGTTAAGTCCTAGTAGCTCAAAGGTTTTCAACATTAATATTGGTAAATAAATATTTGGTATTATTTCATTTTGTTGCAGACATCGTACCAATTTTGACTTCAACAGTAATTGAGTGTCACAGAGCAGGACTGAAGAACTCAGCCTTCAATTTTGCTGCCATGTTGATGAGACCTGAGTATCGAAATAAAATAGATCCGAAATACAAAAAGAAAATTGAAGCAATGGTCAGGTGAGCAGTGTTAATCTGCTTTCAGGTGTACCCAATATCAAGGTTTTACTTGCAATGTTATTTTTGCTCCTAAAGTCTATGGTCTAAAGGCTTGCCCCGGCTCCCCCTACCCCTTATATTTTCTTGTCATTTGGTCTCACAGTTCTTCGGGAATTCTTTGATGCTGACTCATATTAAGTCTCAATATTACTTATGAGCTGGCATCAACATCGTATTTTATGAGCATGCTGAACAGAGAATTGTCCTGTGAGAACCATTTATCCCATCCTGCTTAGTGTCTTTTAACCATTTTGTTTTCAATTCATGCACGGTCCATCCCTACTGCTTGTTAGTATTCCTAGAAAATTCCAGGAAGCTTCTAAAAATAGGACATCAATTTTACATGTTGTGTTGACTTGTCCTTAGTATATCATGCTTATCCATACCTCAGATTTCCTAAGTGGAGACAAAAGAAATGGCCACTGCAAGGGACATGCTTAGGTTAATTGTATGTGAAAGCAGTTTCCCTACAAACTATCAAGATAGCATGGGAGGCCACCTAATTGTCTCAAAAATTCCTAGGTTAAACATTAGAAATAATGTATCCCATTCATTGCTAATATGAAAACATGCTAAAAGTGAATCTAAATTATTTATCTATGAATATGCCTTAGAACATTAAACATGAAGGCCACATAAAAGACCTGAAAAAAAAAGAAAAAATAATTCCTTCTCTTCCACATTCCTTTAACCAAGGTACGGGATGTCTGGATCCAGCCTGGCATTCTGGCAAACAGTTGAAGAAAGCAAGCTTGTTATGCGGTATTGGCACAGCAGGATTGCAGTTTTAATTCTTGTTACTTTGTGACCAGCAGCTTTGAAAGAAAGATATCAAAGTATTGTGATATGTTAGGGCTTTAAAAGAAAAAAAGTTACGTTGTTTACAGTTAGACTAAAGACTGACCCCTTTCTGACTTTATGTAATGGTGATGAAGCTCAGGTGATAATTGCAGGAAATTATCTGGTAGAATAGAAAATAGCAACTGGAAGCCATGCAGCTAACTAAAAGGAAAAACACTTGCTAAGTATCAAAAGCATTGTAAAACATCTTTGTTTGAGTTCAGAGCTTGAATTTTTAGTCACACTGCTGCCTTACTTCTAGACGGCCCGACACTACTGAGGCAGAAGAGCCGACGACAGCCTGTCCGCATTGCGCGTTCCAGCTCCCCGAGTGCGAACTCCTTTGTCCCGGGTGCAAAAACAGCCTGCCTTACTGCATTGCAACTGTGAGTGCTGCTGGTGATGATGAGCACAAAGCTTTTTTTTTTTTTAAATCCTTCTAGGTGTTAAAAATAGAACCTTCACTTTGCTAGTAGTTTCAAGCTGAGGTTTGTTTGCTTTTTCCAAGCTGTTACCACGAGTGAAACTCGTGTTCAGCTATCAATGAAGGAACACTCAGCAGTGTCCTTGGCTGCCACCTACACGGTGCCATCCCATAAGGCTGACAGTAAAAATCAGAGTGGTTCTGGGAGGCTTCACCTCCCTGAGGCAGTGGCTCATGTGCCAGGACTGCCCTGACCGCCCATCACATGCAGAGTTGGGTGCAGCGGGTGCACGGCAGAGCATTAGTGGTGGATGTAGGAGTTCCCTTTTGGTCTTTGGGCAGGTGCTGGGGGAAGGCACAGCTCTCCTCCCCTGAACGTCAAGTGGCCAGCACTGCTTTTATAAACGGGACAGGCTCCTCCAAACTCCACTTTTAGCAATGCCCCGACTGTAACAGAAGTCTGGGGCACTTCCAAGGTTAAGTAATGGTTGGGTATTTCAGTCCTACTGATCCTAACAGAAATGAGAAGCCCTGAAACTTCTGTTTCAGGATTCTTTACAGTATATTGAAGAGGCATGGAGTACATTTCCCAACGGAAGAGCCATGCCTCTCAGTGTTACCAATATCATTACAAATTCTTTACACTGAGGTTAGCTACTGCGTAACACTCTTTAACAAGGTTGAAGTGATTTGTCACACTAGAATTACAGAATAATCACAGATTAACTCCAACATTCAGTGCCTGCTTAAGTAAACATTCTTTATTAAAACTAAAGAATCAGTCTTACAAAAGATATTAATAGCTCTTTCTTAAACTATTGGATTAGCAGAATATTACGATCAGTATATTTCAGAAGCACTATCTTAAGGGGAAAAAAACACATTTTTAAATACACAGCTTAGCAAGCCAAAAACCAAAGTACACATTCAGGTACATTTCATGTAATTAGGCTGTCTCTTAGTTATAGCTCAATTACATCACAGGTATTTGTAACATGAGGACAGCAGAATTTTCTAGTATCTTTTGAAAGCATCAAAAGAGTTTACTGTTGCATATCATATTAGAGCATAAATGGCTGAATACAGCTCAAGGCACTGTTGCGCGTTATAATGTTGACCAACCTCTATAAGAATTATCTGTGTAAAGAGCAAATTGGAAACCATACCAAAAAAAAAGGAAATCTCTGCTTCAAGGGGTGAGTCTCAGGACTGCCACTATGCTTGCTGACTGACAGTCAAATGCAACCCCCTGGGCTCAGGTAATGCGGCTTGGGGACATTTTTTGAATGTCACATAAAAAAAAAAATCTCTGAATTTACAAACAACCCTCCCTCTGCAGATTTACAAATAGCATTATAAAATTGCCAAACTAAAATAAAGTGGTAATTTAATACTTTAAAAAAAAAGAAATACAAATCACAATGAAAATGCTGTCTCATTCAGGGCTTTTTCTAGTCACAGAACTTAAACAGTAAGTAACACTATTATGGTGGGGTTGTTGTGGTGTTTTTGTTTTTAAATTCTTCAAGACCTTTAGCATGCCCTTTAGCATGCTGTTGCTGAGACTTTCTCACAGTAACAGATCGACACCTCAGCGCCCAGTCTGCCAGGACAGTACATACCCTTTAATAGCGTTGCCTTTGTGTGCAGGGCCGGCACATGGTACAAGATGACTGGACAGTCTGCCCCCACTGTGACTTTCCTGCCCTCTATTCAGAATTCAAGAAGTAAGTTGGGATTTTGGGGATTTATTTCATTTTTTCTGTTGATGGATTCCAATGTTAGTTTGCTCATAGTTTAGCAGCAAACAGTTTTCTTTGGTACTTAAAAAAAAAAAAAAAAAAAGAAAGCCTCTGAGGGTGGGGAGAAACCCCTTGCTTGAGCATGTCATCAAACATACTTCCAGAACATTACTTTCTAGTGAACCAGGCACAGCAGCAGCCACCAAAACAAAAATACGCACACGCTACCACAACTCCCACTACTGGTCCCTAACACCAATGTGTGTGGGAATGGCCTTGGACATGCTGTTCTGCAGTCAGGAACTGCTTCTCCAGAAACTACATTCCAACCCCGATGCTTTGTTTGTGCTCTGCCACATTTTCCTCATGCCCCCATAAACAGCAGCGACCTTCCTATTGCAATGTTAGTTCTCAAATGGTTAAGAAAAAAACTTTTCTCCACCTAGACAGAAGCACAAGGCATTGCTCTAGCCTTTATTTTTACGTTGTATAGGTTACAGGTTTGCTTGTGTTAGAACTACCCTTTGATCTGTCATCCTTCTTTTAAAACAGCATGTTACAGAGTGAGAATATATGTCCAATGTGTTCTGAAAGAATTAACATTGTTCATCTTAAGAAAATAACTGACTGCACACAGTACCTCAAACAGGAAGACATGGACCAGTAAGTTCAGGTACGTACAAGAGACGGTGCTTGTGTTGTATTGGGTTTGGGTTCTTTTGCTTGCTTGTTTTTGTTTAATGGGGCTTATTCTAGAAGACCTTTGAAGTCTTCCCCAGCAAGGAAAGCTCAGTGTTCCAAGAATTTAACTTAAAGCCTAGGCCTCTATCCCTCAGATCACTGAGATGCAGATTTGTCACATTTGCACTCAACTACACACAGCCCAGTAGTTTTTGCAACTGCAAGTAACCTAGCTGTTCTATCATTCCCAGTGTGAGGCTTTGGAACCAGTTTACCTTTATGACCAGGTTATCAGCTACAGCAGTCTGGTTTGATGCCTTCCTGAACACCAGCTGTGTTTTAGTAGCACAGGGAGCAGTTTGAAGATCTCAGCAAATCCTTCTACAGATCAGCCATCAGATTTTAGGAGGATGGGAGGAGGGAAGAGCTAACTAGAAGGAACAGAGCTGAAATGCAGGTTACATGATCTTACGCTGTAGGGCTTCCTTAATAGAGAAACAATCTGTACAGTAAGTTCCAAACATATTTAACACGGAAGCTATCACAGGATAACAGCAACATAGTATTGGCTTGACATGCTTACTTCAAAGAATAAAACCAAGGCTTTGTCTGTACTGCACACCTGGATCCCGTAGATTGGTTTTGTTGAACTGGTAACTGAAAATGCATGAACAAAGTTCTCCATTTATTTAACTGTAACAGTTGAAGGCTGATGTATTGGTGCAGATACCTTATATGAAAACTTAGCTACAAAGACAAAGTAACAGGAAGTGCTATTGTGAATTTATATATATACACACACGCACCATACTAACCTTATTTTTGCATTTTTAATCACTTTTTTCTATTTGCTCACAGAAGATTGTGTAGTTTGCTACCAGTCTTCATTGTGGGGTATGACTAACAGTTTGTTTGTTTTCAGAACAGCCTGTTTTGTTCAGCAAGCTGCAAGGAACTCTATCACTGCATTACGCATTTTCTCCACTGGGATTTAACAACAACCATATCACTTCTATTTTGTGATAATCTGTAAATATTTAGCTTTTGATAAATTTTGTACTTTGATTTATTATAGTAATAAACCCCATTGATTAAATTAAGATCTTACCAAGCACAACTTACATTTCATCTGCACCAAAGGCAAGGGGCACCGTGTGATGTGGGTGGCAGAAGACCAGAGTGTTCTCTTATCCAACATCAAGTGAGTTTTTAATCACTAATTTCTATTTAACAGTGTCTGTTAAACAGTTCTTAGTAGTTAGATACTCTGTTCTCGCTTTGATTAAAGATAAAACATTTAGTTCCAAACTTTGAAGAGGCAGTGCTTACATCCCTCACTGCTTTTCTGCGTCTCTAAGCAAAAGTAAAGCTAGGGGAAAAAAATATAACCACATCCTGACAGATGCAGAAAAGCCAGAACCTCAAAAGGAAAGGAGAGAGACAAATATTCCAGGAACTTAAGCAAGATTTTAAAAAAAACTTGTGTGAAACACCTTTTATTGTAATCTTATATACTGCTTAATTCCTATAATGTACAAATACGCAAATCAGATTTTTTGCATCATGTACTATTTACAAGATTTCACCACATAATAACAGGGGATTTATAAAAAATGGAAGTCCTAGGAAGACTTAGCAAAAACACCAGGAAACTAAGTATCACATCTGTATCATGTTCATGCACCCTGCCTTTGTTTTATAAGAACATTTATAGCTTGTAACGTAGCATGTTAAGAGTAAGTACAGCACTGCATAGTGTGAGAATAAGTAGCTACATCACCTCTATAAGAGGAGCATTTTCAACGCGCTGGTTCTACTTTCCCAGCTACATCCCTGGAGCATTCATGTTCCTGACAGAAGTTAGATAAGCAAAGCCACATCCAGAGCAAGATTGTTTTTAATGTCTTGTTTTCTCCTTCCTTTTCCCTTCTTTTTTTGTTGGTTCTTCATTTTTCTCTCTTTTTGGCAGCTTGGAAGACTTCGCCTTTTTTTGCTACAAACAAAGTGGACAGTTTAAAATGCAGCTGTAACCTGACAAAAAGCATGTGTCAAAAATGCAATCAATGGGGGAAAATGCGGGGGGAGGGGGAATTTATCCATCTCTCCCCTCCCCTTCCAGGGATCACAACTTTTTTTTTAGTTAACTAAAATGTCTAAAATGTGTGGTAGTTTAGCACTGAGGAAACTAAGTCACCTTAATCATCGCATCGCTTTCAACACTGTCTTGCTCATCCTCATCAGACTGGATCTCATCCACATTCAGGTCTTCACTCAGTTCAGAGGTTGCCAAAGATCCTGACTGCCTTTTAGATGTCTTCACAGAATTAAGGGAATACGGAGTCAGATGTGCCTCTTTGTTGTAGGCACGTGTAAAGGCAGCTTTGACCTGTGAGGTGGTAAGGAGACACGGAGCATTAGCTTAGCTAACCAACTCTCTAGCCAAGAGTCTACATCACCTTTCCTTTGGGGTGATGTGACCCAAAGGCTTTTTTTTTTTTTTTTTTTTTTACAAAAGGATACAGGAAAGCATTCAAGAGCAGTGCAAGAAGCTGATACAGCTTGCAGTCAGGAGCCTGCATGCAGGAAGCACCTGCACAATCCTGCTTTCCCTTTCCCTTCTGTTCCACTTCCCACTATGCCCCCAACACAGCTGACTCCCAGTGATCCTCTACCTCAGGGGCAGCATGAAAGGCTGCTGAATCAAGCACAGCCTTTATCTTTTAGGACATGTCCCCAAACCCTTAGTAGCATGCCTGAGAGCTGAGCTGCCAAGGCCTTCCATGGTCTCAAGTTATAGTTAATAAGATTATTTATTTGCATCTTCCCCAGCTTCAGCCTTTCAACAGCATATCCATACCATGACTATCATTGTAAAATTTCTTTTTAAAATATGTAAGATAAGGAAAAGAATTTACTAGTTTTTTTTTTTTTTTTACCTTGGGATCCAGCTTTGAAAAAGGACTGGGTTTGCCTCCCCACATGCTGATTTCCATGATATTTTCAATGTCTTCTTTCATCAGGCAGTAAGAGTCCATGAAAGCTATAGCTTGTTGTACACCATCTGCTCCAAAGTCTTTCAAAGGTTGGACAAGTGCATCCCGCAGATAAGACAAATACTCCATGTTTACTGTCCTCTTGCACATCTGCGTTCTTTGTCAAATTGAAAGAGAGAAGTAAATCTCTACAGCAACTGACAGCTCGCTTCTAAACGCAACGAACCTGTAGGTGGGCTCTCACCAAATGGATAATCAGCTGCCTTAAGAGTTAACTGCAAGCTGAGTTGTGCCATTTCTTTTGCAATACCTGGATTAGGGATAACCTGGTGCAAGGAATTCAGCACCCAAGAACACCAAAGAAAGTCTGGGGAATCATAAAATGGCTCTGGTTGGAAGAGACCTTAAAGATAATCTGTAGTTCTAACCTTCCTGCCATGGGCAGGGATAATACAACCCAACATAAAACAAAAGAAGGGAAAAAGTCTCCAAAAAGAGTCAGTTAACTATACTAGAAGGGCCCGCAGTCCAGATTAATGCTAAGAAAATGTCACCAACAACACAAGGGTATTCCTAGAATATACATTTAAACTTGTACCAAGTGCAGGAAAGAATTACTGGTAGGCAATGAGCTACAGGAAAACCAGATATCCCTACTGATATAAACCAGAAAAGAAGAGTCAGTACTACCTGAGACTCATGTGCATTGCCAGTTCTTGGACAATACGTTCGTGTTTGCCTGTTGATGAAAATTTCCCCAGCCAGCTGGGAAAGACAGGAAACTGGGACATGTAACCTCTCATCAGCTCCCCAGGGAGAACACTCGAATAAATAGCCTGAAAAAAGAGTAACATACATGCCAAACTTAAATCACAACGAATTTAGTCTGACACCAAGACATACTACTCCACTTGTTTCATTGAAAGTAGGTAGGTGAATACAGACAGCTCCTGACTACACAGCGAGTTTTAAGAGAACCTTGCTTGTTTCTCTTCTACATTCTACCATTTTTAGGTTACAGCTTCATCTCTTGTACTACCCTATTTGTTATGTTCTAAAATAGCTGTGAAGTGGTCTGGGTTTTTAAAAGCCTTTATTTAAAATGGCTTGTTTCTCCTGTCCAGTTCCAAGTACAGTCACACAGACAGCTGACTTCACACAAACAAGTGCTATCCTCTCCAGTAGACAGACGTGGTGAGGGAGATATTTCAAAAGAACACAACTACGTAGAGATCTCTAGTACAAAGCTACACTAGCAACTTGTCTACTTGGACCTGCACTAAGCAGGGAGAGCATGCACTTTGTGACCTCCTGAGGTCCTTTCCAGCTTTATCTATCATACATTCTCTGGTGCCAGACATGAGCCTTTAAGCACAAATCTTGCCACTGAAAGAGGTACAGTGAAGAAGCTTCAGTCCTCTGTACTTTAGGAAAAATACTGTCCTGGTAAAAGGCTGGAATAGGAAACAAAACCAGTAGGCTTGTAACCATGTGTCAGAATTTGTACATACCACACGTTCCCACACTTTATAAAGAAGGTTTAAGCTTTTCAATGTTTCAGAGACTTCATTTAATGAGACAGCATGGGTTCAACCTTGTGCTTATGTGGAAACTCCTCTACTCTCCAGCAGAACAGAAGAATACTACATGAAGTATGAGCTATAATAGGTCATGAAATTACACTGAAACCTCAGTTTTGAGGGATCAGCCTTGTATACTGCACAGCCATACCATAAAGCACAGCCATACCATAAAGCACACAAAATGAGCATTGAACAGTCACCTGTGTTGGTAGAAGGTTCCAGTTTTGCTTGCTACGAATCTGTTTGTCCACTAGGTCACCATCACATATACTATCAGCTGCTCTACTCAAGAGCATCAAGTGCTTTTTCAGATCTCCTCTGAAGAAAAAAAAAGTTGATTTTATTACATAGCAGAAATATCCAGATAGATAGTTTTTAGTCTAATTTTACTCCTCGGCATGAAACTCTGGCAATTTAAGGTATAGACTAACTCACCCAGCAGCTGCCGGTTTCACATGTACATAGTTCTCTTGGACAAAAAGAGGTGCTAGGGAATAGTCATGGAAGAAAAGGTCGGATTTGTCTATAAGAGACATACGAGAAGCTTCCTCTCCAGCAGCAAAAACCTTCCGGACAACGTCAAAAGGGCCCTAAGTAAATATTTCAAGAAGTCACTCAGTTGCAAGTCAAACACTAAGACACAGCACAGAATTACTACAGTGATTGCACCCAACAGTATCTGGACTCAGCAGTACAAGCTCAATGTTCTTTATTCTACATTTAAATGTACTTTATGAATAGTGCTTTGCCTGTTTTGAGAACTGAGTTTTACTTTTGACGTTAAATTTCTCCTAAGGGAGGAATCAAAGTGTGAAGTATGAGCTTCATGATTACATCTTACTTAGAAGCCCAGTGTATCAAAAATATACTCAGTCCTGGACTTACTGCTCTTCAACTGTCTGTGGCAAGCTTGACATGTACTCAAAGCATTAGTCAGTTCTTTGTATCTAGGCTATTAGCACTTTATTTCAGAAGATGTCTATAAAGCCCAGTATTTATATCAAAATATCACAAATAAAAGCCAGTCCAGTATTTTACACTCACCAGTTTGATATCCTTTTTAGCTCTGCTGGCATCTGTTTTGGCCTCATCATAAGTCAATGATTTATCTTTTGCACACCACATATTAAGATTATGCAAAACCTGTAGAACAAGAGTGACAATTTGGTAGCATAAAAGCACTTAAATGAAAGACTAAGACTTGAGCAGAAAAAAAGCAGGATCCCTATACCTAATACTATCATTCAAATACCACACTGAAGTCAAGGACTTCTTCATACTTCTCTGAATTGATAATGCTGAACCGGCACTGACCTGTCTGATGTCTTGATTGGCTGCCAGGATTATCTCATGCATAGCAGGTGGTGGAATTTTTAAGCCTTCTTTATACGCAATAGACATCATGGCACCCTGTAACACATACAATTCTCTGAGAAATTGTCACCAGAGAATTCCCATTAATTCTTTTCACCTACAGAACACATTGACACAGAGAGTTGCATTTTTTCCTTTTTTTGAATCAAATATAGTTTAAATAGTTTTCTTTCAAAATAGAAATCAGCCCTTCTCATTGGTATAAAAAACGTAAAACGTAAAAAAACCATAAACGATCATCTAAAAAAAAAATCTTTGGATGTATTTAAGATAGTCTTCTTAATCTGAAAGGCTTTGTAATCCTTGAGTCTTTCTTCCCAAAGAATTAGACAACCCAGCTGGTAAAGCAGAGATACTCAGTGAAATAATCCATTAAGTTTCAAGCAATATTTCCAATTCTGTATGATTTCTGCCACATGGAGACAGAAGTTGCTGATGGTAATTCAGTGTAGCCCATAGAGCCATCCGTCTTACCTTAATCTGCTCTAGACGAGGTCTCTGAAAACGAAGATCAAAACAGTAGTGGACCAAGGAACGAATTTTAGGATGGTTTCGATCATTACACATGCAGATGATGGGTATTTTTGTGTGTTTAATCAAACCGATCAACTCCTGCAATTTAAACACATTACAATGATCGCATCAGATACCTCAGAAGAATGATTAAGATGTCATACCAAGCAGCATCAGTCCCTGCCTTAAATCATATCCTTGTCAGATTCAAGCCTATAAAATACTTCCTACTGTAATTTCCACACTGAAAACTTTGCCCCCCTTTTCCTACTTTATCTGCTTGTTACTCTATTCAGCTGCAGTAGTGTTGATGCATCCATCTGCTTCCACTAACAGCGATTGTGTTTTGACCATTTTTCAAGAAGCAACAAAGATAAATAGTCCAGAGTATAGCTGTCCACCAGGACTAGACGAGTTCATCCAAAGATCAGTTTGACCTAGTCTGTGCATGCCCAGGGGGAGCACTCTGCTTTTCAAACACACCTTGCCACAAACAATAAGGAAGCGCAAAGAGCTCAGCCCTGAGGCTTCAGCTTTGGTGGACTTACCAAAGCAAACTTTGCTCTAATGGAGGTGAAAATCAGTTTCAGATTCTTGCAACATAAATACCTGTATTTGAGCTAAAGGTCTGTATGCCCTTAATTGTCAAAGTACTGCACATAACCACAGGAAATCTTCAGAAGCTAAAACCTGAGTTGCTGAAGAGAACAAGTACCAGTTGCAGAGACCTTGGGTCAAATTGGGTGGTTTTGGCTGTGGTTTTCTTTTTGTTTTGTTTTTAAAAACAGAAATGTCTTTTCTCCACCTGTGCCACTCCATAGTTATTTCAGACTTCCAAAGTCCGAAGGACAAACTTCTAAAATAGGTACACTCTGGAGAACTGTACTCTGGAGACTCTACAGACCACAGGCTGAGGACAGCAGACTGGCATGAAATATGGTGTGCATGCTTAGCAATGGCATTAGCTAGTAAATGTAGCAGTTTCACCTGAATCCCTCCTCTGTCTTCATTGCCTGCCATACCATCCACTTCATCCATGATCAATACATGTTTCCCACTAACTGATGAGGATGTGCCTGAAAATGAATATGGACAAGAGAATGAGATTGTAATAGAGTATTTTATTCCCCCAGGAATAAAATAGGGGCTTGCTCGGAGTTTGACCCCACACTTCATTCTGATGTGAACCCAACCCACACAACCAAAGTGTTGATGAACCTTTCATTCTTTTTCTACCACTTGCTGATGCAGAATTTACGTTCACAGAATAGAGCTGGCATTGTCTATCTTCCAAGAATTAAACCCCACGCATCACAGGAGCAACTGCAGAGCTCCTTAGTAGTTTGTGCTGATTAACAACTGATTCTCTTCCTAACACTGCTGTGCAGTAAGGAAGCTCTGTCCCTCCTGTAACCAGACACTTAGCACAAGAAGAATCCTCCTTCAAACAACAGACGTACCAGAACAGAAGTCTTTGATGCTGGTGTTGTTAAGCGATTCAGCAACTACTTCCTTTAGACTGTTCTTACTTCGAGTGTCACTGGCGTTCAGCTCCACATAGCTATACCCCAGTTCCTAGTTCAGACACACAAAAATGAGAACGCAGATCAGTGAGAATAGCATAAGCATACTCAATTAAAAACAGCATTTTCAGAGTTCAAGAAGAAAGCTCTTCTAACAGCATTTCCAGATCTAATTTGTGGCTTTGATTTCCTTCTCCCTTTATACTACTTTTCTCTCACACTCCAAAAATACTTACAACAGGACATGGAACAGATGTGCCCCAAAGAACACACAATTTTTACATGAAGAAGTCAGAGGCACATATTTAGCTGTGAAAGATTAACAGAACTGCCACAAGGGACAGAACAGAACTATGAGCTGAGGCTGAATAAGCTCTGTACTATCTACAGATGCGTATTAAAATCTTGTGTTCAGGCAAGAGAAGAAACATGCCACATCCCTCTGAAAGCTGTTGGAAAGAAAAACTTTTAACTATTTAACAGATCATAGGTCTCCCAGCAGCCTGACCACTTCACAGCAGGGCTGGGCTGCCTGTCACTCCCTTCATGACCTCAACCCAGCTGCTCCTTTATCAGCAAACTCTCCCGCCAGGGGCATGCCACACCGCAGCAGTGCACTGCGCACAGCTTTGTTCTTGGGGTCTGCATAACCCAGTTTTGTCAATTGTGTCTGGGGAGCACAGTGAAACACTCTGAAGACCTGAGGCAGCTGTGAGCAAGCTAAGTTGCAAACTAAAGACAAAAATACCACGCTAGTGTAGAAATGAGCCCAAGTCAGCACACCCAGCACAAAGTCCAGACAGCAGCTAATTCTAAATATCGTATTTTAAGAGAGTTCTTGTAAGTCACTTAAGAACAAAATGATTTATAAAGTCAGTACTAATACTTTGCTTTAAGGGCTTTTTTACAGTATGGAATCCCCAGCTGACTGTCATGAAACAGTTGAACACACTATCACACTAAGTTCACAACAAATTCCTAAATCCAGATTTAGTAACAGACACCTGCCCTGTCAACTTCTCTCATCCTAAAGAGACGTGTATTTGAATAGCTCTGGGAGAGATAGCTTTGATAGATATTAAAAAAGAAATCACAATCAAGGAAACTTGTCAAAGTAAAGAATGTCTTCCTTGTATCTACTCTAAGCCTACCCTTTTTTAGTCTAAGGCCATTACTCCTTGTCCTATCCCTACACTCCCTGGCAACGTCCTTCCAGAGCTTTCCTGTACCTGTAGGCCCCCTTTTGGTAGTGGAAGGTCGCTGTAAGGTCTCCCCAGAGCCTTATCTTCTCCATGCCGAACAACCCCACCTCCCTCAGCCTGCCCTCATAGGAGAGGTGCTCCAGCCCTTTGCTCACCCTCGTGGCCCTCCCTGAGCCACCTGTAAACCTGTTCTGACCAGGTGGAGCTAGGCTGGGAACAGAACCTGGTAATTTAGGGGATAGCCACCTGCACACATCCAGCTACAGAATCAACCCAAGTAAGAATCAAAACAAATACTCCTGGGAACAACTATTAATGTGGACTTACCTTACAAACTAAAGCAGCTGTAGTAGTTTTACCAACTCCAGGTGGACCGGAAAGTAATGCTGCTTTAGAACTAATACCATCATCTTTGCCTCCAAGCTTGTTGGCCTTTGCTATAAAAGAAGATTCCAGGTTTTATCTACATATGTATTACCAAATAATCTGAACACATCATGGAAATCTTTAGGGACATCAACTATTACTGAGTTCTGCGTTTGAGGATTGATGTAAGTATTAAAAAAATACATGCACATCTACATCCTAAGCATATGGGGAAAAGCAGCTTAAGTCATATTAGGTAAAATTTGCAGAGATTCTAAACTGAAAAATGTTAACTACTTCAGCCATTTCCTCACAGCCACATCATAACAAAGAACAAAAAAATACACCACAAAAAATCCCACTACCTATTGCAGTGAAGCTTGCATGCTATTTTATCACACACACACACACAAAAAAAACTATCTCCAGGATTGTGTACTATGCATGACAGTGGCTACTTGACAAAGAACCAGGGCCTTAACAATTAATCTCTTCCTCCAGATGTGATGACAGCCCTCTAGACGTACTGCTATTCTGCTTTTTCCCCCCAAGCATACACAGATCAGCACTAGCTAGCACTACTCACAGTGAAAACTAATTCAACAGACTGAATGTGAGGGCATTTTGTGTGTATTTTATATTTATACACACAGATAAATAATGCATGTATGTATGTATGTGTACATACGCTGCCAGCTTATTTTAGTCTATTTTGGAAATAGTCACATTTAAGAAAATTACACATTTCTAAAAAAAACTATCTTTAGACAGTTTGCTGTTCTGTTTCTGGGGGGAAGTGGAAGGGATAAGTGAGCAACTGCTTCAACAAAAACCCTTGTGCTCAACTGCTGCTAAAAATGCACTTGACTTTACACTCATTCCTGATTTCTGGAGTTGCTCCCCTCTCCCAGAGGACCCATATCAGCACACAGAACCAAGCAGCGTGACTGGCATGGAAGAGCAGAGAAGTTAACCGTGCTGGTCACCTTGTCCATCTTCTGAGGTATTCTTGCGCCAGTTTCGGAGCCATCGCAGAAGTTTATTGGCACAGCTTTGCTCACCCTGCTGTCCAATGATTGCCTTGAGAGATGTAGGCTTGTATTTATCCACCCACAGCAATCTCTCTATTCCATTTTCAATCTGAGAGACCAAGTTCCCCTTCGGTTCTGGGACTTCTTTCTTCTCCGCTGTTTGCTGTTTAAAGTCTGTAAGCTTTCGAATGGCAGCAGTTTCTTTCTTAGCAGATTTGAAGGTAGCTCCCTTCTCAGGAGTAGAATTTCTTTTTTTAATATCAGCTTCCCTGTTGAGGGGGCTAAAATTCTTTTTTCCAGCTTCAGTTTTCTGTGGTGTCTTTTTCTGTCTCAACTCTGTTTTCTTTGCCTTAGGAAAACAAAAGATAAGAAAATAGAAGAAAATTTTCCAGAACAAATACATTAAACAAACATGCTATGTTTGCACATATGCACTAGTGCTTAAAAAAGTAACAAATCTTCTGTATTGATTTAAAAAACTTTCAAGAGATCAAAAAGTGTTCTTTGAAAAATAAACCACTGTTAAACACAATGTCACCTGGTTCTGTAGCACAGCCCACGAAAGAGGCAGGAAACATTCTGGGCATTCCAAGAATAGTAAGAGTTCCAGCAGTCTCCTTACTCACTGAGCCTGACATGTCATTAAACAAAATAATCCAAAACGGATGACTGACAAGGTATAAAGAACGGGCCATCAGACACACATGAAGTGGAAGTGCAGCTCTCAGAGCAACACTTCCATGCTTGAACACAAAAAAAACCACGCCAGGAACAGGATGAAGGGAGCAAGAACGGGGAACAAACTGTGTTCCATAAATGAAGTACTCTTCAAGCACACTGGCTAAAGAGAACCACAGTTGTCATTTAAAAATAAGCTGAAAGTACTCGGCCCAAAACAATTCAAAAGGGAATTAAAGTAATTAGATAGTACAGGCGTAGAGTTGCTTTTCCTGAAGGTACCAATAGTATCTACACACAATTCACAGCTGCATCAGAAACAACAAAGCAGCATCTATACTGAACATCAAGCATGTTAGAGCTAACTGAACTTTTAATAACATTTTATCAGCCACTACAGGCTAGATTTCATTGTGCATAAAAACCTTATTACTGTTTTTTACAGTAAGTACCACATAAAGATTAAATCCATTATCTATACACATGGTTTACAAGTAGCTGTCCCATGTTTCCAGTAGAAGTTTTTAATTGGCCTTTCCAGCTACCATATATCAAAGAACAAACAAAGGCTCAGTGTTGAAAACTGAAGTAATCTAAGAAGACATGATTACTCCATCAGTCAGATACCTAAAAATACAAGATGTCTGATTAGAATAAACCTTACCTCTCTGAAGCAGAATCCTTAAAGCACAAGTAATTTTTTATTTTTTATTTTTTTTTCATTTTCAATACTTTTAACCTGGTAGATCAAATCATAGGTTTGCTGTCCATAGAACAAGAGATCAAAGCTCCCTGCAATTTGGGGAACCACACACAACACACAACTGAGTTTGTAACAAACCTCTGATTCAGCTGCCAACTCATATTTGGACTTTTTGCCTGGCATAGTTCGAACAAGATCAAATAGGCCATCCTCATCAATAATTTTTGTCCCTAAAGCCGATGCCTGGGAAAATAAGAATTAAGAGGTAAATGAGATCTATGTTATTCACTTCAAAATCCTTTTCAGTAAAGGTTATGTTTAGGAACATAAAATAAGAGCAACAAAAATCTGTTTTGGTTATATTGTTGTCATTAACGTGTGTATGTATATGTAAGTCATAGAAAATCCCAACTTGGAAGGGACCCACAAGGATCATTGAGTCCAACTCCCGTGTCCCCTTAGAACCACACAAAAATGAGATCCCATGTCTGACAGCACTGCCCAAACACTTCAGCTCTAACAGGCTCAGTGCCATGACCACTGCCCTGGGGAGCTTGTCCCAGTTCCCGACCACCCTCTCTGTGAAGAACCTTTTTCTGATTCCCAGCCTGAACCTCCCCTATGTTACAGTTTCATATGTATATTTATATTTATGGCATAAATAAAGCAAAGCCCTAAACCATACTAGGTAACTTTTCCTTTTTAACATAAATTTTATTTGTAGCACTCCCTTTCAGAGGAGATACTGGAAATCAACACAGTAATATACAAAATTCACATTTTCACTTCTGCTTAGCTCAGGCACAACACTACTCACCTTTTCACATTTAGATTGGCCACAATCTCGTCCCATAACCAAGTAGTTCGTCTTCTTGCTGACATTCCCAGTTACTTTTCCTCCGTAACGTTCAATCAGAGATTTGGCCTCATCTCTTTCAATAGACTCCAGAACTCCTGTAATTACGAATGTCAGGCCTTCCAAGCAGTTTTCAGCTCCCTGAGAACCGTAACATTGTAGAAAATGCCATTAACTGATGCAATTCTATAAATACCCCTCTCACCACAAACCTTTTTAAACTTCTACCATGTCAAGTGCTCAATGCAACTTTAAAAATGAACCTAACCTGCCTGAATATAGGGAGTAGCTGTAGAAGTTCAAAAACTATTAAAAGGAGTAGCTACCAACAGAGCTTCACAGTTTACCCATCCCTATCACACGTGTGACTAACATGCTGTGCTTGAAGCACAGCGTTAAAGGACTGACAGACTGACTGACTTAAAACTTTAAGACCAACAACTATTTTCCATCTTAATGGCTTTACAAACCAGGTACTGAGTTTCATTTCTCAGTATATTTCCTTTCACATAGTCACTGTTTTGCATTCTGGTTTAGCTTGTTTCCCAATATATACCTGCTATTTGAAAAAAAAAATATATGTGCCAGTTTAAATAGTTTAGCTGATACTTGTTAGATCACTTAAGAACTGGAGGGAAGTCTATGATGCACACCACTGCTACACATAGAAATTCTACTGTAGCCAAACTTACTTGAGGTATCTCTTTGGAACCCAGAGCTTTTGGACCCTCACGATTAAGGAAGCTTCGGTAGGCTTGATAATTGTTACGCTTCTTTTCAGAGTCCTCAGGACTTACAGACTTAGGCAAAAGAAAAATAGATAAATATATGGTACATATAAAAAATACATATATGGTACATTAAAAAAGCAATGAAATAAACACAAGCATCACAATTTAAGTCATTTTTATGCAACAAAGAAAAAGGAAGTTTACATGTTTTTTTAACTTATTGCCAATGAATACAAAGCTCAGGTTTTTGGCTTGGGGGTTTTGTTTTAATTTAAAAACACTGTACCCAACCTTTATTCTCAGTACATTCATCTGCATTCTGCATATACATAGTCACTTTATTAATAAATTGTTGCTTTAAATTCACATCCTACTTGATTCCAGAATGATGATCAGGTATTGGTAAGATTTACACTTCCATAAAATCTTTTTAGTATTTCTACTTAAGACATCTAAGCTTTTTATTTGTAAAAATCTATTTAAAGCTCAGCAGGAACACTTGCAGGCTCTCCCTCCCAATTACAACTGTTATTTAAATGTCAGAAAAATGTGCTATTTTGTATTTAGTATTAAAAAGTACATTGTTAAGTGGCCACTATGGAATATGTTCGGTAATTACAGTTACTGAATCAGACAGTAAAGAGAACACTAAGTTATTGTTAACATATTATGTAGAAATATAAGAAACATATTTCAGGAAAATGAAATTGGAGATGAAAGGGAGAAGGAAAAAACGAAAGATAGTGGCATTGATTTTTAGCAGCGGTATAACATTCACAAGGTCACCTACACTCACGTAAGAAGTTTCACTCACTAGTCAAGTAGCAGAATTCCTACATTCTGCAAATTTTCAGGAAAATTAAATGTGAAAGGGTGGTGAATTCATTTTTCAGTGTACATGCACACTTTAGTGAGCATTAATGAACTCTCAGTTCTTTGATGCATTCAGTTTATATTTTTCCAGCCAATTTCTTTACTACATTTCTACAATTGCTAGAAACTTGTATGCTGGTAAGATTTTAAAGTCACCTGGAAGATTCAAACAAAGTACCAAGTGACAGTGATATATAAACAATAACTGAAAACCGTTTTCCTGTGAACTCTACCAAGCTAACTAAATACCTATGGATAGCTCCTACCTCAGCCTTCTTGGGAGAAATTTTCTCTTTCTTTGGTGTTTTCTTCTCTTCTTTTCCCTGAAGTTTTTCTTTTGATACTGAACTTCGAGTGCCTCTTTCCTTTTCAGCAATCTCTTCTTTTCGTTTCAGAGCCGCAAGCTTAGAGGTGGGTTTCAATGGCAAGGTCTTATCAGTCGACTGTTCTGCTTCTTTCACTTTAAAGAACAGAGGAGAGCACATACATAAGAATGTATCTAATTGAAAATTCAGAACATTTCATCAAATCTATAATATTAGAGTCTTACCTCTTTGAGATTGCTTGTATCTGTCTGTCACGTTAGGACTGCTCTTGATGCTCAGTACTACCTGCTCTTCCGAATCCCTCCGAGCCTAAGTGAACAAACAATGCCAAAGTCAGAGATGCCATGTCCCATGTTACCATTAAGTCCAGACCTGTTAGGTTTCTCTTCTGTAGGTGTGTCATTCAACCTGATGTACTTAACAAAAAAAAGACACACACACACTGATCCCTACCACAAGTCATAATAACAGACTCTATCAAAGATGTGCAAATTCTATGCTCAGCCATGCACATAACTATTCCTCAATTCAAACACCAGACAAACTTCCAGGTTATGTTAAGTATCAACCCTAATCAGTTTTCTGAATAATCTAGAAGTACTAATGTTTGCTATATTCAAATTAGCAATCCTAAATTATAAAAGCTTTGATGTACAACCCAACAAATACTTCACTGTGCCAGAAGTTGTCTTGTGCCTTACAGCGCAAACTATGGAAACAGGGAGAACTCACACCACTGACGTTAGAGTTAAAAACCTAAAATCCCTGCTTGCTCTGACGTTATGTTCTCCTCCTTCCTTTTTCTCCCATTATTTTTCACCAACTTGTGCCTTTGGCTCATTTCACTTGATCTGGTCCTCCTGAAACAGAGGAGCCATAACTGATCTAAGACAGTCTTCAGCACCTCACTTCAGTTATTACAGAGGCAGGCAGTTCACTCATTTGAGATGAGTCGAGATGAATGTGGAACTTCAAGCAAAACAATCTACAGGATATGCTCCATTCTGCCACAGCCACGACGTTCCAACTGCCAATTTCTCTAATTATCTATTGTGCATACGTTCCCTCAGATTTGCAATTGGTTCAAACAGCAAACCTCAGCATGTTGTGGATGATTGCCCACTGTAAAAAGAATCTTGTGAGCTCCGAAATACATAAAGATCAAATCTGGATCAAGTTAGTGAACTGGGAATGGCTGGAGAATGGGAAAACTCTAAGGAGAAACATTATATTACTCAAACCATTCTCATGCTTCTTTAGATATATGCTTTCGTTCACTGCAACTAAATAATGGGGGACATTTGACTCAGTATAGTGGATTCTGATTATATAAACGTCATCATCACAAAAGCTGCATTCTTAGAAACTATGATCTAGAGGCCTGTAAGCTTTAAAAATCTTTTTATAACTGATTTTACCTAAATATTTACATTCAAGTATGTATTTGATAAGACGATGAGCAACTGTGAAAACAAAGACAACAAAACATCTTGGATATAACTTCAACCTAATTGTCAGTGGGTAATTAGAACTGTAACGTATATTTATATTTCAAGATAAATTGCACAAAAATGTCTGTAGTCTTATTACAAATCAAACAATTTACCCCATGAGGAAACTATAGAAAATTGAGCATGTTCTTTTCATAAGAACACATTCTTGCTGTTTTTAAGGCATCTGCATAGAAGCCTCGTGACTTTAGACACAGATCAGGTGTCTACGTAAGAACGCAATTACCAATGCAGTTTCTAGGAAATAAAGTTTAAAAAGAATTCAACCTTTTTCTTCTGTGGTGTTTCATCCAACATGGCCAAAGTCTTAGCAAATTCTTCATCTTCATGCAACTGTCTCTCCAGCTGTAATGAGGGGGAAAAAAAAGTTTTAGATTAATACCTGACAAGTTTTAATTCTACTTTCTTTTAAAGCTATTTGCTGTTCAAGACAAAACAGTTATCTACAATAAGACAGCCCGTAGCTAGAAAGAAACCAGATGCAAATAACTTTCTGAAGGTGATAATGCAGAACGACTTGTTTCTCCAAAAATGACAGACAGAACTCTAACACAAAGAGCAGAGTTCAGGTTTGTTGTACTAGAAGCATTAATAGGCCCCCAAAAAAATCTGTTTTCAAAGAATTTCTGTCCCTTCATAATTTTATTGCTCTGTATGCTTTCCATTTAATAAGTGAATGAAACTTAAGACAGCATCGCACAACTACCAGCTTTCATTGAGCTGTTAGCTTCAGAATAACTTTCAACAATGGTCCCAACAGAAAAGTAGGGATAAAGGCTGTTAAGTATTATGATGTCTCAATAATGAGTTTTACTCTTTGTTTACTACTAACATTTTAAAAAAATAATGTGGCAGTTTTGGAGAAGTTAACTACTGCCCTTAGCTCTGCTCTTATTTTGTTTACTTCAGGGAATTTAATTGAAATATATTGTAAGTTTTTAATATTGATATTTACTTAACTGATTTTCTTTGATAGAAAGAGCCATCAAGAACAAATACTCAAATACTACACATGGAATCTAAGAAGGTTACTTATTAAATTGTACAAAAAGTTAGGTTTGGTTTCATTTCTGTTTCACCTAACATGGTGCTGTGACATATACAGCGACCACTGATCTTCAACTTAACTCTTCTACCCAACACAGCCCTTTGGGGAAAACCTTCTCTCTTCCTTAATACAACTTGCATCGCTGTCAATAAGTATTGACCTCTGGGGAGGTCAAGGATAAGACCATATTTCGCATCTTATATTTATTTCAATGGATGCTCAATATTACCAATGGGTAATGAATCAGTTTTCCCAGAGTGAAGGAAACATGTATGACAAGTACACCTGTCTCTCACATCAGCACCCATTCAAACAGGTACGTGGGATACACACGTATCACAGAATCATAGAATGGCTCAGGTTGGAAGGGACCTTAAAGATCACCCACTTCCACCCCCCCTGCCAAGGACAGGAACACCTCCCACCCGGTCAGGTTGCCCAGGGCCTCATCCAGCCTGGCCTCAAACACCCCCAGGGATGGATGAGGCATCCACAGCTTCTCTTGGCAACGTGTGCCAGTGCCTCACCACAAATGAGGCATGGATCATTCACATTTTTCTCGACTACAAGAAAACTCAGATGACAACAGGTGAAACAGTCACAGGTGGCAATGGTTTTTAGTTTTTCATCTGAGGGAATAGGAAAAAACAAGAAGAAGCAAAAAGTGAAAAACAGAACTATTCTAGATACCGTCAACTGCATAGGTAGAGATAGTCTGCAGATGGAAAATAAATCAGGTGAGACATAGTTCTATTTACATCACTGAAATAACCTCCATAAAAATAACTGTGTGACTACGTTTGCACACATGCGGAAGAATTCAAGTATACAGATACATGAACGTATTTATTTATATATAGCATACATGAGAAGTCCATCTTAATTTCTTAAGAAGAATTTTAAGTTAAACAAATTGCTCCTGGCATGCAGCAACAAATGTATACTGCTGTTACCTCTGAATCTTCTTCAAGCTGCAGTTGCCTAGCAATGGCTTCATCGTCCACTGTGCTGTCCCTGCTTTGTGAGGGCTGTATTTAAGAGGGAAAAGAAAAAAAGTAGTATCAACAGTTCAGTTTCTCCAATATTGTGTAAACTGTAATAATTTAACCTGTACAACTCATTTTGTATACTTCTGGAAAAGGACTGGTAATTAGACATGCAGCATTTTATTCCTAGCTCTCTAACCTATACACTATTAACTAGGGTTGTTTTCAAGAGATTTTACTATTCAAAACAAAGCCACATCATCTAGATGTCATTTCTTCAAAGAACGCTGAACACCTCTGATGCTACCACAGCTGGCCAGTTTGACAGAGACAAAAGATACACTATCAATTTTGAACTTCCTCCATACTTCATTTGGTGCTTTGTTATTCCATGAATATATGCCATAAAGCTTCGGAAAATAACATGCTACCTCTATCCTCTGCATAACTCCTCCCCCTGAGCTATAAGCTACCCCATCCACTCACTCCTCTCAAAAGGCTGTGTAAAAATTTTAAGGAAAATCATATGGGAAATATTAATAAAGAAAAAACTTTCAACTTTGTACTTTCTTCTCAGACATGGAAGTTTTACTCTGCAATTGTCTTTGAGGATTTCATATCCTATATTTCATATACCATCAAAATTGACCTTACACCTGACTGGTTATGAAAAAGTAACATTCAATAGGACAAACAGCTAAGAAGGTTCTTGAAGTTATTAAGTTGGCTATTTTGTTCTCCTATCAAACACACAAGTAACCTAAAGGAACACCATCAGTACTCACTTCCTTCCTTTTACTTGCTACCAGTTTCTTTTCGGATCGCTGGACACTACTTGTCCCAAAGAAATCAAGAGCTGAGGTGGGAGTCAGCTTCACTGGAGATAATGGTTTGGGTTTAGCTCGTGGTTTTACATCTTCCTTTTTCACTGTTGTTGTTCCTGGACAACTGATTGCTGATGCCCCATTCTCCTTTGGTTTCAGGGAAATTCTCTTATTGACAAAGTCATCATCATCATCTAAACATGAATAATATTTTATTAATTCTGGTACATGGTTCTTATAATTCTTAAGAGTTCTTATGTCAAGAGAAAGATTTTGGACAGATTCCACTAACGTGGACCTTAAGAAAATACTACAGGTATTTAGAACTTGATTTGGAGAAAGAAATAAGAAAAAAAGGTTCCATAACATAATATTTAGTATCTAAACAACACAGCTAAGTCTGAATAAATTGACTGCTAAAATAGAGAGACAGAAGTCTGCTACTTGTATAAACGCATTACCTCTCATTTAGAAAGGTTTGCAAAGAATGCCTTCCCTTCTTATGTAAGGAACTAGATCCTTATGTAAGGACGTAAAAGAAAGCTAGGTCACTGAAATTTGAACCCTCTCCTTCCCCAACACAGTATCCAACTGCATAGCACAACCTTCATATAAAAAGTGTAGATTTGTATTTCACATGTTTTACTACTTTGTAGTATTCACTAATAGAACAGATAACGCATGCTTTGAAGACTTATATACTCTTAATCCCTCAACATTGTACTATCAAGCAGGGAAAAAATATTACTACAGTGTATTTACAAAGAGCCCACATAGTAGCTTCTTGCATAAGATTACAGGACAGCAGTTACTCAGTTATTCGTAAAATACTGCTCATACCTTATGAACGTTTTAGTAAGCTAATGGTGTCAAAATGTTTCTGCTTTGCCCCTTTTAGTAAGATTCTGTGAGCTATTTTCTACCTTCTATGTCTCTGTACTAAAACACAACCTCCTTCCAGTACAGTCAGAAGCATCTGAAAGAAATGCAGCCATTTCACAGAAAACTAGAATCAGACAAGAGTTCAGCATACTGAACAGATTTTTCAAATAAGAAAAATAATTTAAAAAAAAAAAAAACACCAAATAACCACCATTAAACACACTAGGTAGGGGAAATGGCTAACACGATGTTTAGTATTAGCCCACAGATCACTGAACACAAAAATTAAACATTGCTGGACAAGCTTTATGACCAAAAGCTTTATGATTTCAGAAGTGTGAAAGGGCTAAGAAGCAAACTGCAAGAGAAGTACTAAAATTAACAGAAGACATAGAAGGAATAAAGCACAAAGACTTAGCAGGAACAGAAACAGAGGCCGTCTTATTTGCATGCTTCTAACTGAAGTCTGGCTTTACATTCCCAAAATGTGGATGTTTTGACCACTCCCCTCAACATATCAGACACAAAGAATGTTCTGAACACATTTTATAATTAAACCTAAATTCACACTATCACAAACATTCTCATTTTCCAGTCACTAACTTAAGCCCCCATATTTCCCTTTTCATACATGAATTTTTCTTAATCACTTCCCTAAGTTTAGCCTACATTTATGTCTATTGGATCTATAATTTGTTATATATTAGACAAGCAATAGAGGGAATCTTTTCCTGTGTAACCTGTTCCCAGTAGAGAGTAGCAACAAGGGCATTTTAGGCATCAGCTGGAACTGTCTGATACTCATCACTTACTAAGCAGCAAATATAAATGAGGATCCCGACAATTCCTGTGAAAGAAAGTTCAAAGAAAGAAAAATAAAGCAGAGATATGACTGTAAGGGAAGAAATTGGCTCAGCATTTAAAATCAAGACCCTCCCCAAAAAAAGAGTTATCTAACAGAAAATGGCATTTTAGCCAATTTGATTCACAAAGAAACATGAAAGATAAAACAAGTCCAGGTCCCTCTAAGGGGAGCAGCAGCGAATTTTACCAAGAAGCTAAAAGCTTTACTATTCTTAGCCAAATTATGTACTTTCCTTAGGCAGAGGTAAATCTCTTACTGCCATTTAGCTTACTTTAACTATTATGTATCTGGGAGATTCAGACACTGGATGCTTTAGGCTCCTAATTTGTAATAGTTTGAGATCTGAATATAAGACTGCTTATCTCAAACCTAATTTCAGAATATTCTGCTTCTTTTGATTTTTCCAGTTTAAATGAGAAAATACATTTGCAGGAGTAAAATGTACCTATTGCTAAAAATCAATAGTTAATGCAGAGATAATTATATTCGTCTGGGGAAAAAAAAAAGATTCTGTTCTGTTGACCACTCACGCACTTTTCTTAACCTAAGGACTGCTACGATGCTAGAAAAGAATCTCTATTCATCATCGTTATCACATGGTCCGCATGCAATATTGATATTTTTCCTTATTCACTCATAACCATTTAAATAATAAAAAAACAGGATATTGCTTTCTCTCAAGTAGAGAGATGTAAATATAATAAGTTTTAATTAAAAAGGATGTGGATTTAAGTCATTTATGATGCCAGTACTAAATATTATCAATGGTTAGAGCTTTGCTTTAATTACATCCTTCCTAGAAACAACAGAATTAGAAGCATTTATGGTCTGCAAGTAGTAGCTCAAGAACAAGAGCACTTCGGGACAGTCATCTACAATCATAAATAGTGAAAAAGGCAGGATGAAAACATGGAAGTGGTCATTAGGAAGCAAAATAATCCCAATTCTATTAAGTGGGTTTCAACAGATGCTTTAGCAGACAGGTGCTCAGGCTAGTTTCCCATGTTCATAAAAACCACAAGGCACACCACAAGTTTGCATGATCTCCAGGCATTCCCTCTTACTTGTAATACATAAGAACTTCAACTCTTGCAGTAACCCTTCACCTTAACACTTCTTCCTTGAAGCAAACTGCTCACGCATGTCTACTGCCCCAGAAGCAAACACCACGCCTGATTAATCAGTTGTACACTCTCAGTTCCACTACAAGGATGAAGGTGACTTACTTTGCAGCTTTGAAAATACCAGGGGAGTCCCAGCACTGCTACTGCTCTGTTCAGATCTATGTTTTGCAACACAGCACCTGCAAATCACTTGTGGCCTACAAAAGGGAGAAAAAGACATTCCCCTCCTACACGATTTGTGGGAAAACAAGGACAAAAATTTTGATTTTGGCTTAAGGAAAAGTCAATTGTAGTTCAACTGTATATTTATAGCCATGTTAAAGAACAATGGTTAGGTGAACAGTTGAGATAGAGCAGTGGTGGGTTTTTGTTGTTAAGTCCCTGCCTCCATACAAGGCTAAGAAATGGGAATCAATTTTATCATCAACTAGACAACTTCTACTCTGCAAAAATCTTTGTATAACAGAACACAACTATTCTCAGAATACTATTTGCTGTTTACATCCACATATTCTGTGTGCGCTATACAAGGAACAAGTACTCAGAAAATACACACCCATGGCGTTGTCATTCCCTCCACCCTTGCCCTCCCTGCTCTGAAGACTTGCAAATGCAAGTCAACAGCACGTCCTCTTGTCAAGGTTTCTGGAAATTAAGTAGATGTGACAGAAGAGCAAGATACTAATGTGATTAATGGAACAGACAGGCGTGACAGCCAGGAGATTGCTTTCAATTAGTTTGGATGCAAGCATTACACATGAAGCAGGGCCTCATTACACCACGTAGTTTCCAAGAACAAGCTTCCCTAGCAACAAACAACTGTTAAATCCTGAGGGGTTTGGGAACTATCCTGTGACACTAGAGCACAGCTGGCTCTGTTTTATAGGCTGCTCTAGTTGCAGCACATCTAGGTTAATAAACTAATGCCTGCAGCCCACCTGCAACTGTTTGTTATTGTTCTTCCGCTCTTCCTCTTTTCTATCCCTGTCCTTCCTCAACTGGCTCTCACCTCCTAATTACAGAGGAACACATGCAGTTGATCCCCAACCCTACTCTAGCACAAATTATCTAGGACATTTTATGCATTTCGTTAAATTCAGCTCACTTAAAAAGACTCAGGTTCAGGAATGGCCTCAGCCAATCTGAAAAGGTAGCGACCTATTGCAGGCAGGAACAATGGTGACAAGCAGCATAGGATGGTACTCTATGGCCTTCTGAACAGCTTATTTATTCATCTCCATTTGATCCTGCTGTACTGTTGAGCTCCTCCTCAGTATAGTGTATAATTCCCTCATTCCTATCCTTTTTAGGACGCAAATTATTTTCAGGCTGAGACAACCTCTCTCTAGGATGTTTTAAAGCCAACTCCAAACATAAGCAGTGCACCCAGATGTTAACAGTAACTAGTACTTACCAGGATAAACATATGCTAAACCAGTAAATGTTTGCAGATTACCATATAAAGGACTGTATCCTATCCAAAAGTCATCAACCCTACACTACTTGTACAAGAAAACAACATCCTGGACATTGATAATTTTTAGTGTCACACACTTGCAAAAGTGCTTCAGGCAGCTCCTGCCCTAATTTGCAGTAGGTACTACTGTCCAAACTGAAATTTAAGGTGGAGGAAATAGTGTTTGTATGAAGAGAAGTCATTGCATCGGGCTTTTATTATGTTAGTATGCATTTATCAGTAATTAATAGCCCTGATACTTGTTAGGTCTACGTGTTTTGTATTCATCTTTTGCTTAAAGTAAGTCTTTAAGAACTGCAAGACAAGCACCACTCCTCAAAAAAAAAAAAAAAAAAGCCAACAACTGTATTCAAGCTCATCAAGCATAACTATTTCCAAAATGAATTAAACAGATGCTATGTACAACTGGTGAAGTGTGTTTTTTCCTATTGTCTTCCTGCTCTAAAAACACACTAGTTGCAACCTACCTTTTAAAAACTGGCCTGTGCAGTCATTTAGGTTTTCACTGTCATTTCTCAACAAGCTCATTGATTTTAGATGTACTACAAACATGCACTTTAAACCACAATTGTTAGCACTCTGCCTATATCCACATGTCAAGGTTGCATCCTGTTATAAAAATACAAAGCCTACCAGAACCATACAACTTTTACTGCTCTGAAATCAACTTACATCTCTTTGGCTTTTCCAATTACCAGAGATAATTTCAAGAATTTGGCTGTTGCATTTTTCACTCGGGGAAAGAGGTTTGGGATCCCCAAACTTTAATGCAGTAACTGCCATGTCTGATTGTAACTGGACACTTCAGTGCCTTCGGTGCCAAACTACATAGCTATATGAAGTCTTTTGTCCAGCATGTGCCAAATGAAATTCTTAATCAGATATGCATATTTTTATATATATTTTTTAATCTTTAGAAAGGCACTTTGGTGGCACTACAATATATCAGAAGGCTAAAATATTTAAGCTGAAATAAACGATCGTCATAAATGATCTGCAAAACCACCAATTATTGCAACTTTTCAAATTAAATAATCATACCTGCCATATAAAATTCCAGTTTATTACAGAGTTTATTCCAGTTCATTCACTTGAACTGGTTAGTTTTAGCATAATAGCAACTTTATTTCCCAAAAGCAGATATGAATCCCTACCACGCAATGAAACTCCCTCTTCTGCTTCATTGTCCAAAGTTATCTGCATGACAGGAATATTCGGCACTCTCAAAAAAACAAGGTAGGGGAGGAACCTTGAAAAAATCCTGACAAATATAAATGTTTGTTCAGTTTTGTTGTGTTTTGTTCCCCCCCTGCCCCCAGCTGCAGCTGAACTTACTGAGCCACTCAGGTCACACTGATCCACTTTAGACAAAACGAAACAGTCTAGCAAAAACACTTTTAAACTAATCCAGCAAAATAATTGAGTAAAGTCAAACTCACTAATTAAGTAGCTCAGTAAAGAGACCTGAAAGGAGGAAAAGGACATCTCCACCAAGAAGAAATGAATAGTCAGAGCAAAGCAGAAACATCTTCAGCTAATAAAGCTGCTAATAAAGCTGCTATTCTGAAGCCACTATTGACAAGCCCCTACTCTGAAGAATGAACTTGCTAAGTGACATCAAAACATTACATTCATATTTAAGTCAATTTATTTAGAATGGGGCAGTCAATATGAACTATAACAAAAGCTTCAGGCAACTTATGAATAATAAGCAAAACAAGGCAGCTCATATGCTGGTACCAGTTTTAGCAGAGAACATAAACCAACAAATACTGTATTTTTATTTTGGTTGAGGGTTCTCAAGTGGATAGAGTTGTGTGAGTTGTTTTTTTGTTTTGTTTTTTTAAGAGCAACTTACAAATGTAATGGGCTAATGATGCACTATTTCACTCTTTACACTTTATCTGTTGAGCAGATTGCTAACTGGCTGCCTGGTAAGTCTAAGTGCAGTCAAGACAGAGTATCATTCCTCTTTAAAAAGCACTTTCAGAACAATCTCAAAGCCTTTAACTCAAAAGTGAACAAGTCATCAGAAACCTTTATGCTGAGATTTTTAAGGTAACAAGGTAAGAAAACTGAACTGCAATACTGTATCTTAAATGCAAAATTAAGCCTTCACTAGAAAGCTTCTTCAAAAACCTGACAATGTTATGAAAAATTCTATTTAAAAAACCTATGTCATGTGAGACCACAGCTTAAGAGAGGTAAAAGGTCACTGTGTAAGAAGTGTTCTTCTATTTTAAATTGCAACTCCAAACTGTTTTAACAATAACTACATCTTAAGAACTAGGTGGATTTTTTTTCTTTAAAAGGATCTCCATTTGAGTTCAAGAAAGTTCCATTTTATTACTGTCTAAATAAAACAGGCTCGGTAGTTTTCTTGCATAAGAAAATCTTCACACTGATTTCATGTTGAACATTACCTATCCCCATTGGAATAAAGCAAAGCAGAAAACTGTACACCCATTCAAAGAGATGCTATGAATTCTGAAAGGAATTTTGCTAGTTTGCTTTAAAAAAAAAAAAAAAAAAACACACACAATAGGCCTTAAAAATAACTATCCACAGAAAAACTGTAACTTTAATACCTAACAGCATAACTCCAGAAAACTTTATTAGCACTCAGCACACTAATAATCACTACAAAAGAAACAACAAATGCATATATACTACAAAAGAACTGAAAAAAGCCCCTATTAAATTGCTCTATCAGAAGATCCAAAGGAGAAAAAATTTTCAACAAGTGCTATGCGTTTCTCAAGCCCATGAGAATTTAAAGAAAGTGTTACAGTCATGGGAAGTTCATACAGGAGAGTGGGAACTAGGGAACTTCACCTGCCCAATGTTATCATTCAAATGCAATATACTGAATAGTTAAAATGACCTTTTCTCAGAAATACTATGAGGTTATTTGTGTAAGCATTGAAGAAAATTAAAAGGAGAAGATCTAAAGCAAACAACGTGAACTTTAAGAACTTCTGAAATTCTAACTTTTCTTCCAAAAACTTTTATTCAGTTTAGTACAAAAATTTCTAGTCCCCTTTCACATGCTTTTGAAAATAATTTAAAACCTGCAATAAGGCCATAAAAATATTCTCCTACATCTTAAGTTTTTAACTAGTGAAGAATTACCACGAAAGTTTTAACACGATAGGTGTGCCATGTGATATCTATACCCCCAATAAAATGTAAACTCTATATCATAACTGCTCAAAGCGGAAAATGAAAAGCAAAGGTACATGGAAATTAAATTGCTTGTATCCATTCCACTTAAGTACTGTACTGGGTCTGGCTGGGATGTTGACTTTCCCTGCAGCAGCCCATACAGTGCTGCGCTCTGCACTTGTAGCTAGAACAGCAGTGGTATCACACCCGTGTTGTGTCTGCTGCTGAGAAGTGCTGGCACAGCATCAGGACTCTCTCTGACCCTCCTAGGGGGTGGGCAAAAAGTGAGAAAGAAACATCACCAGGGCAGCTGACCTAAACCACCCAAAGGGATATTCCATACCATATGATGTCACACTCAGCAATAAAAGGTGGAAAAAGGAAGAAGAGGGGAGGGGTGGGCTCTCATTGTGAAAACGTCTGTCCTCCTCCTGAACACCGGCTACGTGCGTTGAGGCCCTGCTTCAAGGACGTGGTCAAGCATCGCTCATTTGTGGGAAGTAGAGAGTAATTTCTTTCTTCTGCACTTCCACATAGCCTTTACTTGTTTTGTTTAGTTATTCCCTTTCCCCCCTCCCTCTTCCCCTTTCCCCCTTTTTTTTCCCCTTTAGTTGAATTGTTTAATTAATAATAATATTTCCTTAATAATATATATATATATATATTTTTCTCTTTAATTAAATCATCCTTATCTCAACCCGTGAGTTGTTCTTTCCTTTACTTCTTCCCCTCCTCATCTGAGGAGGGGGAGTGAGAGAGCGGTTGTGGTGTTCAACTGCCTAGCACGGTAAAACCACCACAAGTACCTACAGTAACAGTATACTAATTAGTGATGTAGTAAAGAACAATGTCTTTTTTTTCCAAACGACAGTCCCTTTTTAAACAGAAATAACCTGCAAGAGTCCATATTTATGAAATTTTACTCCCAAACACTACCTGTGTTATGGTCCTAAGTTATAGCTTAAAAGTGTACTGTCCTATACATAACACACAGCCTGAAGAAAAATTATTTGGTTTTACTTACAGGTCTAAAACCATTACAATCTAGTGAAGCATTCTATTAAGTAATAATAATCTGCCTAGTCTGCAACTGGATTCAGGAGTCATGCTATAGGTGGAAAGGAAAACAGACGTTAATTAGTTGAATAAATACTGTTCTCACCACTTCTGAGTGCAGTTATTACAGGACCCTTACAACGTACTGCTGGTATTCCTAAATTTATGCAAGGAGAAATTAGGCACAGAGACAGGAGTAAAGAGAGCACCTAGGCACCTAATGAAGTAAATTTCTGTAGGGCTTGCTCTTAAGTACCTTCTAACATTGCGCTCTGCAATACCAATTCTTGCTTCTTCATAAGATTTCTGCCAGAACTGATAACTCTCCTTCCACAAAGTGCATTTTAAGACAAACTCCCCTGAGGTTCAACTGCATACTCTCAACTAACCTTTCATAAAGCATTTTAGCATTTTGCAACATTAAGAGCTGTTTTCCACAAGGATAATGACTTCTGTAAGTATATACTATGCTAATATTGCCCAGAAAGTAAAAGTGACGATTTTTTACTCCATTATTAGATGTTTCAATGTGAGACGTGCTTATTCACTGACAATCTGCTGCTAACTTGAACCAGTGTTTGGATTTGACAGCATTTTTGGTCACTACCACTTACCCAACTCTTCCTGATTTTTCCTTTTGATATTCTCTATGTTAAAAGTATATTTAAAAGTATATTAAAACTATATTAAAAGTTCTTTGTATTAAAAGTATATTCAGCCCTCACGTTCACAAGCTATTCTTCTTGCCCTGCATTCTAAGCCCTCAAGGAACAGCTTTCCAGTAACCTACAATCCTATACAATTTCTACCACCTTCACTTCTCCTAGCTTTATAAATAATTCAGCCTACTACCTAGAACAAGGCCAATTTCTTTTAAAGTTGTATTTTGCAATATTCAGACTGTTAAGGCAATTTCTGCATAGACATAATTACTGCTACACAACATATATGAAAGATCAAGCGTTCACCAAAAGCAAATCAAGTCCCAGTTCCTGACAAATAGCCACATATGATGAAACCAGAGGAGGCTCAATGCATCACAACAGCAGGTCATCTTCCACAAACAAAACTCAAGGTTCCATTCTTCATTAAAATAACACTTTGTTCAACTGTTTAACAAGTACAACAAACATTTGGATTTTTCCCAACCTGCCAGACTGTTCTATCACAAGGAAGGGTTTTCTTTTTCCCTTGTTACCTGCTAAAATAGCTTCTACTCTGGCCATCACTAAAGTAGTTAAGTCTTTAAATTAAATGTTTCAATAACAAAGAATTTCTTACAGAACCACAGAAAGAAACTACTCTTGCTTTACTTCATCTTTTTTCTTGTACAAAAAGCTTTACAAGCTAATAAATCCACTGTTAGACAAACCAAAAAGTAATTCCCACAACAATCTTCAAGAAAACTGTATCCCACAAAGCCACACAGGAGAGCTAAAATAAAGTTTAAGTAATCGCAGGAGGTTTCAAACCAGATTCAAAAATAGGTTGAGACAATTGACTACCAAGCTCCTACCGACTACTTGATGTCAAAAGACTTTCAAAAATTTCTGAGGACATAGTCCTGGAGAATGACATTGACTTTGGGGCAAGTCCAACAACACTATTCTTGATCTGAGTTTTCAACTGCATAACACTAAAAACAAGAAAAGGACAAATTCCTACAGTGTCATTAGTATCTTTTTTATATTGCTATTCTTATAAAACGCGTTTATCCCAAGCTAACAGCAGTGTCACACTCGAGACAACCTCTCCCCAACTCCAATATGCTGAAGAAACAATTAATACAGATTAAATATAAACAAAAGTGTTAAATCTCAAGATTATAAAGACATTGTTTTAGTCACAGACTATAAGTCAACTGTATGTACTTAAGACTCTTTAGATAACAGTAACCTTGAGCCGTGGTTTTCAGGGATTTCACTAATAACCTTGACCAGCAATCCCATGGTATCCCAATGAAGAAAAGCTCGATTACACCACCTAGAATTGTGTAATAAAGCTAAATAGCTACTATTTATTCCTCAGGAATCTGATCTTTTATCTACTCTGGCATCAATGCTATTAAACATCATTTATAATTTATTTAGTAAGAGTTGTTGCCAGAACTGTCAAAAGAAATTAAGTTTTGAGAAACAGATACGGACATATAAGATAGATAGGATAGTTCAGTAAACTGGACTCATCTCTTTATGTGAGATATTACAGCTAAATGCCAGGTCAAATATCTAGGACAAATAAAATAATTACAATCCATCTTAGAAACCATGATTCTGAAGAGAGCCTGGAGGCGCAAAAAGGCTGGGGAAGAAGCCAACTGAGTCATGCCTCTAATTGGACACAGCAGCAAACAGTACTTTTTTGTTTTAAAAACACAGGAAGGATTAGGGAGGCAACGTTTATGCTCAGCAATTATCTTACCAAAAAGACATACCATACCCAGGGACAGTGTCCACGTTTCCAAGTTGTGTGTTCTGAAACTCAAAGAGTGATAACAGAAGAATTGGCAATCTAACGCTTATAGAAACATGTTTTATACAAGGTTTAGCTTCAAGTCTGCATAGGCCTTAAATTTGATGACAGTTTCTAAGAATATATACCAGGGAAGTACTGCAGCTAGTAAAGAACTACACTATGAGACAAATATGTAAGACCTGATCATTAAAGCCTCAGTTAAACTCAGACTGGATAAAGAAAGAGGAGTAAAGCAGTAAGAAGCGGACAGATGCATCACAAATGTAAGAAACACCTCTGTGATCAAACTGTGCCCACCCAGTGGGCAGCTCTGAGGAGATTCCACAGCTGGTGTTACACAGGTGATCTGAGTACAGTACCTTGGTGTTTGGTATCAAAATACTTAAGTTTATCTGCATTACAATAAATTAATATGAAGTTATGATAGCCCCAGTCCAAAATAAATAAATAACTTTTTAAAAGCAAATCTGTCTGAAAAGAACAAACCTAACAATACAACATTTTACTTGGCTAGCTCTCAGCTTGAAACAATTAATCAAAAAAGCAAAACACTATTTTCTATAAGTCAAATTTGAGATGCTTCCAGTCTATGCTATTCAATAAGTCATGAATATAATGAATCCTACTGTCATAATCTTAGTAAGTGATTTTTTTCTGCCTGCATATAGTCTTAACCTTTGCTTATATGCTACTAACAGCTCTCTTAGTTAAAAGAGAATGGGAGTACTACTAGTAGTAAAAGCACACCCTGAAGCTGCAAGGATACTTGCACGTATTTCAAATGCTCTCAAAAAAAAAAAAAAAAACTCTTCACATGACAACACACATGAACACATTCAGCCAAGTGTCTGCAGATGACAAAAGAAGTAAAGTTCATATTCAAGAAGTACTGAAATATTACATGAATACTAGAACACCTGTTAGTTTTCTTCCACAGCTAAATTTTCACAAAGCCTGTGTATTTCCATTTATGTTGGTGGCATGCCTTTAAGAATGCTCAATTCACAAGTGAGACACAAGTCTGCATAAACTGATGTTTACCAGTCAACCAATACTAACCAATACCAATAAAACTATAAAACTTCTCGTAACAACTCCAATTTGAGGAAAACGCATTATATGAATTAAGTAATTATAAGCAAAACTGCTTCATTATAGAACTAGGAAACCTGAAGGGAAAAAACAAAAATCACTATCAGTACTTTGTTTTGGCGCTGAGAAGGAAACCTCTTCAATGAGAAATGTCTCCTTCAAGTTTGCAATCTAAGAAGATTCTCCTCGAGAGCACAAAGATCAAGGATCACACAAAAAGCAACAATGAAAGTGAACTAGGAACAACAACCATGCAAATAACCACCACAACAAATTAATGCACAATAATCTTCAAACTGATAGAATTTGCTATCATCTGTTCCACTGAAGTTTATTTATGGCTTGAATTAAGATTGTGGTTTTGGTTGAACTATACAGCTTCTAAAGTTGAGACTAATTCTAGACAAAACTGCTTAGAATATAACAATTAATCACTTTTATGATTCTTTTCAGAAGACTACAGAAGACCCAAAAATGATCAAAAATTAATTATATCCACTCCTTTCCACAAAAAGCAAAAACCATAATTTAGAAAGCTGAAATGCAAGACTGAGAAGTATGGTATATACAAGTTCATTACCATTGTTTTTTTCCAATTATTGTTCTTCCTAAAAGGCTAATAGACAAATAATGTTAAAAAACATCTTATGTTGTCAAGGAATTACAACACAAAAAAAAACAAGACTTTTGCTTCAGCCACTAATATATTGGTTAAAGACAAAAGTTAAAGACATGGAAAAATTATACCAAGTTTAAAAAAAAAAAAAAAAAAAGTTTTTCAGACCTACATATGGCAACCATTTCACAAAATGTGCTAGTGAGTAGCTTAACTATATTAGAAAGATACCCTGTACTTAACTGCTTCCCATAAATCTATGAAATACTCAAACAGAAGAAGTGTTAACTCATGAAGTTATATGCCTAAGTAAATCAACTAAGCCACTACCCAACAACACCTCAGTTTTACCCTGCTCTTTACAATACTGGAGACTAACTTCTACAATGCTTTAGCTTAGGGAGAATCTATTTTTTTGTTCTCCGTATTAGGTCTTCTAGATGTATTTAGGAGTCCATCAGTCAAACAATGCATCCCACCTGTAACACAATCCACACAGCTGAACATACGATGCACATCCATTACCTGTCTCTGAAACATAAACAACAGGATGCTGCTTTAGAACTTTACCAAGTTTTGGAGTGGCTGCTTTTTTCTCTGATGGCTTCTTGGACTTTTTCACTGACTGCACCTCCTCTTCTGAATCTGTATTTTGACCACAGCACAAATGTAGATAGATTTCCTCCACATACAATACATACTTTAAGTAACAAATCTTAAAACATCAGTTAACATGTTCACATACATTCAGCTGAGAAAAAAATATTACGTAGCTGTACTTCAAAGCACAGCTTCATTTTTCTCCATCAGCTAATATTCGAGCCATCATTTATTCTAGCATATACACGGCTAAATCAAAATTGGTAGAGAACTCAGTCTAGCCAGGAGTTTGGGTTTTGTTTTTGGTTTTAAGTAAAATGAAATACAGTTTTAAGAACTGCTACATCTGTGTAAAAGCCTTTCCAAAAATTAATGCAATTGGCAGATTACCACATCAGGTTATTTTAAGAAGGGGGGGAAAAAAAAAAAACCACCCCCACAACAAACTTTTAACATAGACTCATTAGCTTGATTAAATTTACTTGGCAGTACATTATGTTGGTGTATTCCACAACATCTATTGAAAAAGCTAACATCAGTCTAGAGTAGAATCACTGAATGGTTTGGGTTGAAAGGGACCTTAAAGATCATCTAATTCCAACCCTGCTGCCGGGGAGGGGGTGGGGGGAGTGTATCACTGAGGTTCTACCCCCTGATTTTTCAGGGAAACACTGGTAGACTGCCACTCTCCTCAACATTCTCTACATCCCAAAAGCTGTAAGGAGGACAAGCTTATCCCACTGAAGATTATATATGCCAACATCCAAATAAGCATGAAGGACTAGCTGAAAAAGCTGAGAAAACTACCGTGTTTAACAGATGGCTACTCCTCAGTGCCTACCTTTTTCAATGCTAAACCCTAATATAAATTGTAATTAAAATTACAATACAAAATGTATACACCTATATATATTTATACATATCATTCGTTGACTTCAGTCCCTAAAAACCTTCTCCATCATTATGTACTTAGAGCAGTATTTCTCTTTGTGCACAAATATTTGAAAGGTAGCAGTTGAATTATCTACTACTTTTGTACTTCAACTCTAAATGCAGAAATATTTCTACTGCAATTCTTCATAGCAAAACGAACTATGTTAAAAACAGTTTATCTGAAGATTTGAACAATTTCTCCTGTTTATAATAGCATCAATCTGACAGATGTCTGTCATACTTTTTCTTATACAAAAGATGCAATCTGCTATTAAGTCACTAAAAATTCAAGCTGAAGACTTCAGCAGAAGTCAAGAGTTGTACAAACTCCTGCTATCTTTTCAGTTTCACAGCTATTCAAAACTTAGAATCCAACCAAGGAAGAATTAAATCAACTAAGAATAATTTAAAAGCTACAAATTCCTAGATTAATTTAACAAACTTGACAGATAAATGGCTTTTTTGTGATTTTTTTTTTGTTTTAAATACAAGCACTATAAAAGGTGTTTTCCTTAGTATTATATTCCAAACAGTATTTTGGAATGTTTAATGAGTGCTTTAAACAATATTCTGGGTGTTCCACATGGTAAATTTACATTATGGAATTAACATTTACAAGATTTCTAATAGAGAAAGGCACCTATCAGTATATGTTACTCTATCTTAAAATAGTCTCCTATATTATGCTGCTCATGCATTGTCTGTAATTGTGACTTTACAGTATACAGTTAGCCTCCTGTGCCTAAAGTTGGATGTTATTTATCCCTAACACATCTACAAGCCTAAAATTCCCCATATTTTATATACATCTTTGTAATCAAAAGTGTTCTGGAATTTTGATAGAATTGGCTGTCTAGACTAGTTTTTATTTTACTTTTTTAAACAGAAGCTTCGTTAAAAGTTACTGTACCTGGTATACATGTAATATACAGTGCATGCTGTATGGCACACACTGTACCCTTAAGAAACATTTTAACTATCCAACAATAATTACTATAAAGTAATAAAAATCACCAGTGCATTCAAAGATGTCCCCCTCTCCTAGAAGAGTGGCATATAAAGTGTTTTTAATTGCATTTGCCAAAGACAGCAACAAATAAACCAAGCATGGCTTTCTTTCAGATGTACATTTACCTAATCCACCTTGAACATTTATGCAAAGACACAAAGAAGCATTCTGAAACCACTGTGAACATTACCTGAATCATAGATTATTCTTTTTTTCTTGTTTGTCTGCTTTTGTTTGGGAGCATCTTCACTGGGTGAATTTTTCACCTAAGAGTAACAGTCCATTAGTTCAACCAGTAAATGAGTCCTTCCAACTTTTACTCAGTTAAATTTATAAGTTTCCAACAAATCCTAATAGAATTTATTTATTTATTACACTTGAGAACAGCCTTTTTCTAACTCATGGATGGGAGGAGAAGAAGGGCAGGGGAGAAGAAAAAAGAAACAAACTGCTCTAGCAAAGCTCAATGTGATCCATGTAAACAGTAGATGATTATTTTGAGAATTAACATTCAGCTTTAACACCAATTAAAGTAAATCAAACAGATTTTCAAAGTTCCAAGTTTTAATACAAAAAAGAAACTGCACGGTCCCACCAGAAACAAAGGTGGTACAGGCCAATAAGCTACTTCTAAGGAATTCAGCCAGTACACTCTTGGTTGTATTCTGGATACAGCTCAGCCATAACCACCAGAAATTGGCATAACTTCAGAGTAATAGCTGATTGAAAAAGAGAAGGGAAAAAAAAAGCACCATATACAACAGTTGAAGCTAGACTGGTTTCCTGTTCAGCATCCTAGTTGCTTGCACCTTCTCCTCTCACAGGAGAGACAGTGCAACTACCTAACACACTGCACCAATTGTAACAGTGGACAAACATGTTTTATCTGGCAGTAGCTAGTATTAATCCATCTTAAGGATTTATTTTTTATTATTATAAAAGCAAACAAACAAACACTGAGATGTTTCAGGTGCTTAGAAAAATCACAAGCTGCACAGCAAGGAAGGTTTGTCCTTGGCCTAAAAAATTACTGGCTATGCTGGTTGGGTAGTCACACGCAGCTGTAAATGCTTTGAAAAATGTAATCCTAGATTAAAAAAAAAAAAAAAACTGTATATGCTTCATGATTTGCATCCATTTCTAACCTGAAGCTTGTTAAATTCTTGATATAATTGGAGAAGTGCAACGTAAAAATAATAGCTCACGATGTAATTGTGATGTTTTTCCATTCCATTGAATGGCCCTTTATATTCACACTGAAGCACTGAAATTATATGCACATGCACTACACCTCTTTATTTTTTAAAAGACCAGCTTATTTCTTGATTTTTATGCTTCAGATTAAGCAATCCCATTAGCAATCTTTCCTCCCACTAAGTGATTTCAAAGCCCTCTAAAGCCACTCCTTTCTGTTTTATAACAGTTCAGATGAATAACATAGAAAGTACTGTGAATCTAGGGCCCACCCTCATTTAGCTTGTCATTTTACAATATTTGGTGTTTGCAACAAGTTCGCATTAGTGCCCCCTCCAAGAAAGGTAATGTTAATGCCTCCCTCACAGGTGTTTAAAAAAAGTCAGAGAGCACCTTCCCAGCCTGGACAGTATGAAATACATCTACTGTGCATAAGCATCAGCCTTAATCAAAAAATAAGAGAGCTGCTTAGAGAACTACAGGCCATATCTAAAATAACTTTGAATACATCAGATTGTTCCTACATTAGCACCTGACCATATTAACTTCTACATACCTTTCCTTTTTCCTACAACCCAAGTATTTTGAAAATTAGTCATTCCCTTCATCACCTACAAAGTTTTGCTGCTAGGAGTAAGCATTAAGTGACAGTTTACAGCCATACCAATAAAAAAAAACTGACATACCACATGGTTTTTTAAGTATCTGAGAAGAATTATGACTTTAAAAAAAAAAAAGATACAAACAATTGCATATCAGAGAAACCAAGCACTTTACAAATAAGAAAAGCGAAACTAACCTTAGTCTCTTTTCCCCTCTTTTTTCCACTTGAGTCTCCTTCCCCATTTTTTATTTTGTCACTCCTCACATTCTCACATTCTTGTCGCTTCCCTGGGGGTACAACACCAAAGAATTTCCGGATATCCTAGTAAAAGGAAAATTATTTTCTTAAGTTTTTAAATACAAGTAACTCTTAGAAGTTTCACGCTGCAAAACAGCAGTGCATTTAAAAGAAAGATACTCTCTCAGCAACTCCTACTACAATATTTGTTGATCTACAAGTTTTGTTTAAAATTAAGACAACAAAGACCAGCTAGTTAAAAACAGCTGCTCAGACACCACATAACCTTTCTCTTCTGTCTGAATCATGCAAAAAGTTTATTTTCCCCTTCTACCAAATTCTTCAGCAATATACAATTGAACACTTCCAATAGTAATGGCATACAGAAACTTCAAATGGATGTCTAACTAGATTTTTTTTTTCCTAATCAGTCATCACAAACCTAGCCCAAAGTGTTTTTATTGTTGAAATGACCAACTCAGGTAGGAAGCAGCATACTATGTAAAGAGGAAAAAAGCAGCAAGATGTAGAAAGCAGTCAATTAGTGGGACATACTGTATCCTCCACCTTTTATAAATTTAGGTCAGTAAATCTGATCTCACTAAGAGAATTAGCCAGCAAGAAACAAATTGAGAAATAATACATTAAGAATATGATACGAAGAGCTCCAGAAATGTTTTGTAACCTTATTTTGTTATCTCAGTACAACTATAAAAAGCTTCCTATATAAGTAAGATTAGTAGCTGAAGCTTTAGTTACAACATGCACTAGCCTACACACAAACACCAATCTGATATCTGTTTAAAAACCTAATATTACAGCTCCATTAAAAAACAAATACAAAAATTGTACCTCCGTAGTACCACTGCCTCTAGGGGTAGCTGCCATTGTAAAGAAAGACAAACTTTCTGGCATGGCCTAAATATATGGCACATAAGGGGTGTGGCTCAGGGCCATACTCTACCCAGCTGGCAGCTACTCCCATCCCCTGATGGGAGAGTGAGAGCTACCACACATCCAGGTTCTGCTTCCTTCTTATAGTATCTAGGGGTAAAGTAGTAAATTGATAAGAAAATCTTATTTAAAATTTCCGTAATACCATGACTGATGATTATGTGTGTATCAGGCTGTTTTCTCTTATCACTCCTGTGATTGTTTGGATTTGGATTATCAAAGCTTATAGGGCTAAAACCAATGGAATACATGACTTGAAAGCATGAACAAATGACGGGACACAGATAGATTTATTTAGTATATTTAGCTTAAAACAATATTCTAGACTCAGAAGTATTATTTCCTGAAAGAAAAAAAAATAGACTGTTTACTATTTACCTGCATAAAATCTTACTGATTCAGCAAATGAAGACTGGCAGACGGAGCTGTGAGACTACACACGCTTGTCTATGGAATTCATGCCTCAAGGCATAAATTTTCATCACTTAGCTATTTTACATGTACTCCTACAAAATAAACGCAGCACTATACAACTCAAATTGTAACTGCAGATACCTGTACTCAAAACGTTTGAGGAAAGCATGTATGTAAAAAGTTATGAGATAGATTCATCATCAATCATCATTTGAGTTCTTAGTCATAAGGTAACAGAGGCAACAATTCTCATTAGATCTTTTACACAGTGATATAATTTAAATACTTACTGCAACACTGCAAATAAACTGATCTTAAAATAGTTTTATTTCCATTTTTATAGTGATAATGTTACTTTAAGCTTAAAATATTTGGAGAACAATTAATTTTAAATCAACGGTAACTCTCTGTTTGTATCAGTAATTTAACTAAAAACTCTTAACCAGTAAATGAGCTGCTCTGCTAGCATTATATGCAGTAATATTATTTTAATTTTAAGCACTGAAATCTTGGGTCATATAGCACTGTATCTTGGGTTATAAAACACAGATTTAATAAAGAAAATATGTGAAATTGTCCTGTCAATTGGTCAAAGACCCAGCTACTTCCACTATTTTAATCCCAGTTCCTCAACTGCTAATGCCCAAATTATATGATGTAAATTATTCATTTCTGCTTCATCAGATCTCATTATGTTTTGTTTGTTTGTTTGTTTTATTCAAAGCAGTATCTTCTAACCATCAAGAAATCACCATCAAATTGCCTTTTCCTTGAAAATACTGTTGTGACACAGCATCTAGACTCCAAAATCGCCTCCCTGTGCTAACACTAGAGTCTATTCTCTTGCTGCAAATTACACCTCAGTTCTCAAGAAATTGCAGCTTTTTTTTACTGTTGTGTTTGTGTTTAGGAGTGTCTTTTTTTCTTTTTTCTAAACTACTGTAAATATAACAGCACAGAAGCTACCTAGACATTTTTGAATAAAAGCTTCGATACGGGTAATAAATTTTCATTTCCCCTGGTGACAATCTACTTAGGAGTGACTAAACTACACAGCCCTAAGCTACAAAGGAAATTCGGCAACTATGTACAATCTTCTTCAATCTTCAGAGTTATATATTCTCCAATCTTCTTCAGCCAGCCTACTCTTCAGAAGAAAAGCTAACCTTGTTAGACACCGCTGGACGGTAACAGATTGTGAATTCAGAATTGCTTGGGAGACAAGTACGTCACAGTACAACACGAAAGTTATCTTTCACAGATGCTTTTATATAAGACTCAAAAGAGAAAGATATTTTTGCTATTTATTAAGAGAAGCCGGATGAATAATTAATTGCACTACCAATTGCAGAAACAAAGCAATATATGTATCTGTGGAGACATTCACCAGCATGGCTGTCCCAGGCGATCCCCATGGGACTGGAATTAAAGAGCTGGGGCTGTATTCCTCTGGCTTCTCACAGGAGCTTCAGCAACAGCAACGCTAAGTGTAACTTTGAGCAGTTTCACCCAAGAGGGAGAGTCGAGAGTTTTTTACTCTGGTCTGTACCAGTCAGATCTGAAAATAAACGTGATGAAATTACTAGCAAGCACTTCAGTTTAGAGGTATCTTTTAAACCATGACTACTAAAACAAGGATTCTGATCCACATCTTGACACCAAATGTCACAGAGACCTCGCCACAGCCCCAGATAAGGCCGCTATTTCTGATCACTCTCACTAAATTAGGGGGGTAGCTCATGCATAGCGTCTGGACAGCCTGAAAAGCTGTGTTCAGGTGCACTGCTTCCTGCCGAGCTATCTGTGCAGCGGTATGACCTCAGTAACGGCTAGGCAGGCTAGGTCTTGCCAGCTTTGACTATTGTTTCAAATCCTCAATCTTATGCAATAACAATAGACTACAGAAATTAATCATGGTAGGCTGCAAGTTTTCTCTTGGACGATTGTTATACATCAGTTTTACTGAGGAGAAATAAGGATAGTAGAATGAAACCTATTTGTTAGGTAGTAGAAAGGTTCAAAGAGCTTGTCAGGGTGACCTTTCAGACTTCAGTAAGTACTCAACTCAAAAAAAAAAAGGCATTTATAAAAGTCATAAGCAATCCATATTGGTTTTCTGTCACATTTTCAATTTCAAAAGCATCCTAGACCAAAGACCAACACCTGGATGATGGAACAATCTCAACACGATAAAACCATTAACGATAATAGGCAGTGTTTTTAGAAGACTAGTGTCCAGTAAAGCATAAAATTTTCCAATAACATAACTAAGTTTGCATCTCAAAACTACATTATGAGATAGAAAATCGAATTTTATCAACCTAGCTAGCTTAATGACAAGAGGAAGTAGCACAACTTCAGGTACTCCAAAGGGTGTCCATAAGAGCCTTGCATCTAAAGAGTCGTATGTATTTACTGTCTGTCAATTTCAGTGCAAGATTTGTCCAATACCACCTCTGACATCTGGCACGTCCAGAAAAACTGCACTGGCTGAAATCAAATTTATATTATCACTTGAGTTTAAACCAGTAATACCCACTTGTTTAACCATACTAAATCAATAGCGGTAACTGAATTAGAGAATGGTTTGGGTTGGAAGGGACGTTAAAGATCACCTATTTCCAACACCCCTGTCATGGGCAGGGACACCTCCCACTAAACCAGGCTGCTGAAGCACAGGTACTACATGGTGTTTTCAGAGCAGTGTCACAGCTCCGAGTACATACCAGCTGATGCTACAGCCATATGACTGCTTTTCTCAGCTAGAGGCAGCTCAAGGAGCCCCTGCTCCCAGTCACTCGTTCCCCTCAGTTGTACCAGTATAGCTCTTTGCATGGGAACTGGGTCAGGCAACTAATCTGGGTAAAAAATAAATCCCTTCAAACACAGATCAGTTCATTGTGTAACACCGCACACATCCGCTCAGCACAGCTGAGAAGATGCTGCAGAACCAACCCGACAAAGGCCACTTCTGTTTGGCAGTGCATGAAAAAAGCCTGTTTGAAAGAGTCTGATATTAAATCCCAGTAAGCCTGAGCTGTCACTGCACATCACCGAGCTGGGGACGAGGCTACTAGCATCTCTATTTTTGCCTCTATCTCCACAGCTGTAGCAGCAATGGTTGTACTGCCTCTTTTCAGCACTGAAAAAAAAAAAGGGAATGGACTACGGCAACTCATACTTTTCCAAAATGATAGCTACCTTCCTCTCTTCCAGGAAAGTGCCAGACATTGAGAGATGTTCAACATTCAAAAAGATACTACAGAGGGAGAAGGTGCCTTTATACCCAGGGGTAGGAAAGGAGGAAACAAGCCTTCCAGTAAGCTATTTTCTAACAAGGTGTTGGCAGGGAAACAGGAGTCAGCAAAAGCCACACCCTCCCCCAGAACTTGGGTGGTTTGTGGCTGATGACTAAAATACCACCGTTTATTAGTTTCAGGATTCTTAGTGCTGGCAGGCTGATATGCTACTGCCCATCATGGCTGAATACTGAGTGTGAGGTGTTTTTAAGAAGATAAACTCTATGTGAAGGGGCCAAAACCAAAGCTAAACTAAACTGGCTTTGAACTGCATTTTTGGTAAGCCAGTAAAACATCTGCACAGAGACTCCACCTGAGCAGAGGCAAACGTGTCTGAGCAAGAGACGATGAGGGGATACCATCTTATAATGGCTGCGTAAGTGAGCAGCACTTTGGAAAGTATGCACGTTTTGGAAAGCAAACACACACACAGATAGAAGTTTATATTTTACAATCTCTTCACGCCCAATTTAGGGCTGCATCCTCCGCTGTTTATCATCGAGTTCCAATTCCCAAGTTATCTTTCCCCCTTGCTATACAAACACTGCCCCGTTTTGACACGGGAACACCCCGATGTACGTTGACTAAGCGGGGCGCGGAGCTGCAGCTGGGGCAGGCTGCCTCCCACCCGGGCTGAGCGCACGGCCTGTGCCTCTTTCCCCTCCATTTCTTGGGGGGGGAAGTAGGACAGTCACGGACACCCGAGGATGAGCACCCCCGGGCCGCTGCTCCGCTCGGTACGGATCCCCGCACCCTCAGGAGGGGGGGGGGGACCGGTGGGGGGGGCGGGCACGCCGCGTGCCAACGGCGCCAACGGCTCCAACGGCCCCAACGGCCGCGTGGTTGCAACCGCGCGCGCCTGGGCAGGCGCCCACCGGCCGCCGCGCGCCATCTGCGCAACGCTCCCGTACCCACCCCCAGCCGGCGCAGGGCCGCGCCGGGCCGGGCCGGGCCAGGCCATGCCCGCGGCCTTGGCTGGGCAGCCCCGCCCCGTCTCACCATGCTGCTGGCGGCGCGCTGCCTCCTTAGCGGGACGCCTCCGGCTCCATGGCCCCCGCCGCCGCCGCCCCCCCGACCCCGGGAACCCCGTAAAGCTTCGCGCCAACTCCCGCCACCGCGGCGCGCGCCGCTGTCGTCACAGACGCGAGGGGCGGGGCGGCGGCAGGGCTCGGCCCTGGGAGCTAAAGCTGGCGTCGTTAGGGTCGGGAGAGACCTCAAAGAGCTTCTGGTCCAACCGTCCCCTACCACCGATGTCACCGCTGAGCCACGTCCCCAAGCACCACGTCCAACCTCTCCTTGAACACCCCCAGGGACGGTGACTCCACCACCTCCCTGTGCAACCCCTCCCAATGCCTGACTGCTCTTTCTGAGAAGAAATGTCTCCTCATTTCCAACCTGAACCTCCCCTAGCACAACTTGAGGCCATTCCATCTGGTCCTATCACTAGTTACCTGTGAGAGGAGGCCGGCCCCCAGCTCCCCACACCTTCCTTTCAGGGAGCTGTAGAGAGCAGTAAGGCCTCCCCTGAGCCTCCGGACTAAACAACCCCAGTTCCCTAATGGAGGTGGCAGCTCGCCTCGAAATGGTGGCCTCGCAGTGGGCACAGGTCTAGAACAGGTGTTTCCTCAGCCCTGCCATTTGCACATTTATCTGCTAGATAAATCATTTTTTTTTGTGCTGAAGCACATGAGGCACGCAGGGGCAGTGTATCTCTAGTATTCCTGCAGGGAGCCAGCGCTAACATCGCCTCCCTGCCGTAACCATCTCCCTGTTTTGTTTTTTTTTTTCCCCTTCCCTGATCCTGCAGGAAGTGCCAGGAGTTGATTCCTCTGCCGAATTCTCCTGCATCCCTACAGCCCAGGGGAGTCCCAGGGCTAGCAGGGAGTCTTGTGAGAAGCACAAGTTACAGGCCCAGCGCACCCAGTCACCTTTTCACATCCATTTCCAGTGAAACCACGCATGTTTTCTTCCATTTTCTTCCATTTTCTTCAGTAAATGAAAGATGCTGTTTGTATAGAAGTTGCTGGTGGATTCTTTCTCTTATATCTGTAACATTAGCACAGCTTGTGAATTTGGATTAATGCTTAAGAAGCACATGAAAGGGCAAGCAAGTAAATGTAGACCAGAACACAGGCTACACTTTTCAGTACTTTTTGCAAGCCATTCTATATCTACTCAACTATAATGGCTATGCAAACAAAGCCAGTATCTCTTCAGAAAAACATCTCTATGTGTTTGTATTTACATGCTTAATTCTTACGTCATTTTTAAAGCTGTGCATGTCCCTGATACAATAATTAAAGAGAAGTTAAAAAGGCTGACATTTGTAAGAGCCACACAAATTGTTTAAATAATGCTAAAAGAATTATTGCAGGTGGTTATCTCTGTTTGTACTTGATAAAGCTACCAAGAATAACATCCAGCAGAGCAGTATCTGCTTGTGGGCTTGTGACATGTTCATGTTTCTTGGAAGGCATGAGTTTAACCCTTCACGAAAAGTAGATTAGACTGAATATTTGGAATTCATTTCTGGGTACAGCAGGGGGATGATCTTCTGTTTCTGCATGCATGGCTGTGAAACCACTGCAAGACTGAAAAGTTATGTACTGCCACAGGAAACAAACCTGAATAATCATTGTGTTATGATGTGCTTTGCAAGGTAAAATGAAGGCAGTATCCCTCCTGATCCTATAATTGATCATGGGTTATGTTTTGAAGGCATATTATCCCGTTTAAAATGATGTGTTTTTTGTAAAAAAAAAAAAAAAAAAAAAAAAAAAAAAAAAAAAGTATCATCACATTTATAAAACACAAATACTAAAAAATCAGACCTTTTTTCTACCTTTTTGAAAATCAGACCATTTGACTTTTCAGTTGATGTTTTCCAAAATACATGAAAAAAAGCTGAAATGTTAACTTGAACTTTAGGTTTCTTCCCTATTGAGCAAAGCAAGTCTTACTATTGTTATTAGGGAAGGCCTTTTCAAGTTTATAAGGAAAAGGTGTTTTCTTACACTGATAAACGAAAAATAGTCTGTTTCTTTTTGTTTATTTTCACATTTTTGTATTTTCCTATGTTGATACCATTTTGGAATTGAAATCAAGTTTCATTGTAACTGTCTTGAGGTAATGTTTTATTTACTGCTCTACAGATTTGAATTACATGAAACTTAATTGAAATACAGAATAGATAACATGGTAACATAACACTGATATACTTCTGAAGTCCATTAGGCAGCGTTTCTGAACTGTTTTCGGGGACAATTCATGTCAATCACTTAATAAATCTTTATGACGTATCATGCAACAGAGGTGTTCTGAGCTTCACACATGTCCAAAGAACCTCAGAGGTTAGGAATTGCCCTAAAGAAGTACAGTATCATAATTCTGTGGGAAAACACAGCAAGAATATGTTTCCTGAAATTAAAATTTCAGGTTGAATTCTACATTTTTTCATGGCATTAATAAGCATTAAAGTACTCATTTACTAGATGGTAGGCTCTATTCTGGATGAATCCTGTAGGTAATAGTCTGCTTATTAGAGTCTCTAGTAAAAAAAAAAAAAAAAAAAAAAAAAAAAAAAAAACTTTAAGAAACAGGAATTTGCATTTCGTTGCAGACCAAAAATTCCTTTTAAATCTGTGCTCCAGTTTCTATTGATGTTAGGCTTTCTATAGTAGCCATCACGATTATGTGTCTTCAGAAAAGAGTTGATCCCATCTCAAACAGTTTCTGCTGCATAAGGTAAAGATAAGTTTCTGACTTGCATTGCAGCATGAAGGACAGTTACAAAAGTCGTGCTTTTGGAGCACTTAACATTAGCAGTTCTGAGCAGCCGATGCTAATGTAAACATCACACTTTTTCTAAGTGAACTTTGTCTTTAAGTCTTTTCTCTATCTGCATTTGAATATCTAGACAGAATGAGTGTCTTAACTCAAAAACTCATGCTGACATTGAATACATTCAAACTTTGCCACTAACTTGTTCAGCATTTCTGCAGATCAAACCCCAGGTTTTCAAGCTGAACCCCTGAACCAAGAAACATAATCTGTGATCAAGTGAGAAGCTGGTTTCTTAATTTGAATCACTTAATCTTGGCAGAGGCAAGGATAGAAAAGGAAATTTGATAGATGGGAATTGAACTGTGTAATTATTAGGTCTCCTGACTACTGTAACAGCAATGGCAGGTGCCCTGGAGACCACAACCTCTCCCAGTCATGATTCATTGTGAAACCAGGGCCATTAAATGCACGGCTGGGGGCAGCAAGTCCCATTGTGCAGCATCTTACTGACATCCACAAACAGTATCAGGGCTAGAGCCTGCTCTGACTTTACCACTTGAGCTAGTGGAATAATTAATTCCTGCCTCTTCCCCTCCCTCCGCACCCTCGCTTCTCAACAGTCCCTGATCACATCTCACTAGCCTGTGTTAATTGTTTTCCAAATTAAGAGTCACATATTTCCTTTCCCCATTTCTGCTCAGCTAGCTAATCATAACCCCCTTCCAAATTCAAGCCACTACATGATTCTCATCAGTTTAATTGCTTCCTCTTAAACTTTATGAAATTATATTATAGACTGAACAGGTGAAGTGACAAAGCAGTAAGAAACTAGATTTGGAGTCTTGTAGTGAAAAACATGTCCAAACCTTGATTAAGGCATGCTCCAAGTCATATCAATAATAAGGAAAGAAATCCAGTTCGTAACTTCATCCAGATTAAGCATCTGGGAGCACAAGTCTCTGCTGCACCTTTCACATCTCATGTATATGCACCCCGTTGTCTGCAATAAGATGCAGGTTGTGCTAACTCTGCTCTAGTTGCTGGGGAGAAGCCTGTTAGTTTTACCTCATCTAAACAAAGCCACAGTGTTACAGAGCTGCTATGGGCATTTTGAACTCAAACATCCAGTAATCGTGGTAACAAAGTACCTTAGTGATATAGCAGCATCTATAAAGACTTGTGTTGCAGTCCTGTTTCACAGCATACAGTACAGTAGAGCCCAGCCAGTAGAGATCGGCAGTGCAAAAGATGTCATTGGGAGCTTTCTTCAACATCTGTGATGAAACTGTTAATTGTACAGGCACTGCAGAGAAATGTTTACAAACATGCATCAAAGTAGATGTTCTGTTGTTTATCTTAAAACAAATATAAAATCTCTTCCATCTTCCATTGTCTTAATCAGCTTAATTGTTAAACTCAAGGTATGTCTGAATGGCATTATGCAATGCTGGCCAAAGACACCCAGGCTGCTTGCAAACATGCTCTCAGAGGTAGCAGGAACAATAAAGCAGCAGTAGCCCAGCAGTCCATCTGGACTTTCATCTCCTACATGTCAGCAGGGCTAATTCATCCAAACACGATGCTATACGTACACGGTAAGTTGTTCCCATGCTCAGGTTTCAGCGTACAACTGTCTTGCATGTAAAGATGCCTCATATTGCTCTTGAGCAGCTGTGATCTAAGTGTGAATACATTTTATATTACTGTACCTGAAGAAAAGCCAATATAGCAGGCATCAGCCTTACTGTATTTAGTAAATTTACCATGTCTTGACACGTGTAGTTTTGCTGTAATTTGAAATATGTGAAAAGATGAGATTATAAAATATTGTCTAGCTGCTCTGTAAGATACTCACTGTACTGATAACCCAGCTGCATAGACCAAGATTGTTAAATTAATCAATACCAAAATAGCATCTCTCAAGCCTAATTATCTTTGCTAATTATTTTTATTTAAAGAAATTAAGGGAAATTGCTTAAGGACTAGAACAGACCTTGTTAATTTTGTACTGCTGCTGTGCATAGAGCTGTACAGAGGACTTTTATAAGGTTGTGTGTATTTGGAAGAAATATTGACCTGCTTTGTGTTTATACATAACCAGGGGGATGTGCATATGTCTGAGTGTTGTAATATTCGTTAAGTTGCCATGCTATGGGGAGAGACAAAATAGCACTCAGGGGTCTCCCCAGAAAAGGAGCAAGCTCGGTCTTTTCTCTGAGTGAATGATGTGTGAAAATATTCACAAGGTATCGGTAAATATGTGAGGATTTGTACCCAAATTAAAAACTTCAAAGAGAAATTAATATGGTCCAGAGAGGGGAAAAATTGAGCTTGGTTTGTTTTTATTGAGTCTGTCTTGGTTCTAATAATAAACTGTATCCTAATGTTGTATGTTAAATTTCACATAGGTAAAATTAAGCTCTGGGAAAAGACCCCAAACCTGTCTGGCATACTCTTTTTATTTAACATATGATTCATTAAAACTTGATAAATTGCCTTTTAAAAGGAGACTGACGTCTGAATTCTATTTCTTCTCCTTGAAACAGCTGGAGGAGGAACAAAGAATGGGATAGCTTCTGAGCACCGTCTGTCACCTATATGCTCCCATCGAGTGACCAAGCTTTTCGTATTGCTCAGGTAACATGTTTTCCTGCAGAAAGAACGCAGCCTAGGTGTCTTGGTGATCGTTCAGAGGCCACCTCCCTAAAAATTACGCTGTTCTCTGACCCACTCCAGGTCTCACAGTTCAGGCTAATCATTGACAGGGCTTTTACGATCGCAAGCTTTTAGTGAAGCTTTGATAAGACACTCCAGCAGTTAGTGGCAAATGAAGACAGTCTGCACAGCAGGGACTCCAGGGAATGAATGGATTTTTTTCAGCGGCAGTAAAGGAAATCTGACTTTTAACACTGGCATTATAAAACGGCATAATGTGTGGCCAACGGCTGAAGAGATTTGTTGCTTTTTGGACATTAGTTTTCATAAGGATAGTCGCTGGGCTTGTCGGAGAGGGAAGATCTGTGTGGAAAAAGGACCCCAACTCCAGTCCCGTGAGTGAAACACAGATGTTTTTGTATGACACTTTCCCCAAAGAGTTTCTCTGGGGCGTAGGGACAGGGGCGTTCCAGGTGGAGGGCAGCTGGAGGAAGGACGGGAAAGGATCCTCCATCTGGGACCGCTTCGTCCACACGGAGTTCAGAGATGCTGACAGCACGGACGTTTCCAGTGACAGTTACACCTTGCTGGACAAAGATCTGTTAGCTCTGGATTTTTTGGGAGTTACCTTTTACCAGTTTTCGATTTCATGGTCGAGGCTTTTTCCTACTGGGGTGGTAGCAGCTCCCAACGAAAAAGGACTCCAGTACTATAACACCCTTATTGACTCTCTAGTCTACAGAAATATTGACCCCGTGGTTACCCTGTATCACTGGGACCTGCCCTTGACACTGCAAGAACAATATGGGGGATGGAAAAATGAATCAGTAATTGACATATTCAACGACTATGCCACCTTTTGCTTCCAGACCTTTGGGGATCGTGTTAAGTATTGGATTACCATCCATAATCCTTACTTAGTTGCTTGGCATGGGTATGGCACAGGTATTCATGCTCCCGGAGAGAAAGGGAAAATAACCACCGTCTACGCTGTAGGACACAATCTGATTAAGGTACAGTACAGTAAGGTTTTATAAACTGATCTTGCACTGCCATGGGAAATAATGTGAGGAATCAATCATGTAATCAATGTTAAAAAAATAATCAAAGAATGTGAAAACATCAAGAAATAGCCCTTAGCTAAGGCAGTTGTTTTTTTTTTTTCAAAACCTCAAATTGATTTCATTGTTGTAGTCACAACAGCTGACTCAGTAATTATTAGTTTTAAGGTGCTTGTTTATTACTCTATTTAAATTTCTTTTTGCCTACAACATCTGTCTATTAAAGACCATGGTTTTCCTTCTTTATTCTTTTCATGTAGTTACACTGAAATGACTGTTCAGTCATTCAGCTACACTAAAATGACTATTCTATTAGTTTATACAGAGATTTAGTTCTATTTGCATATTGGATCAGTTTTACTAGCAGTAGAAGATGTGTATGTATAAATATGATTACTTCTGGCTTAGTAAGATCGTACTGCAAAATGTTTATCACTGAATTAGCAAGGTCATCAGTTCTTGGTTTGAGAAGAAAACAAATGTCCCCTTCAGTATTTAAGAGTTTCAAAATTACATTATTTCTTTAGCATTTTCAGCATTTTAAATTTTATGTCAGTGCTATTGTATGTATTGGTTATCTTCTACAGAATTACACATCTGAAAGGCTTGATCCCATGATCAATAGCTTCAGCAGCTGCAGTACTGGGTCCTAAGTTCATGGTGTTCTTTCTTTGGAAAGGATAAAAAGAGAAGTCTGAAGTGGGTCATATCTTTAAGGAAAATGTGGAGACATTCATGCCGGTGCTTTACAGAGTTTACAGCATCTCTGATAGATTATGAATTTCATTCTGCAGAGGAGCTTGTCTGTATGCATAAGAATATATATTCTTATTTTCACATTCTATTATTTAAAACAATTTCCAATAACAGCAGTTTAAGATAATTAACAATATAAATGTAGCTTTTTTAACTGTAGTGCTCAAAGTACTATAAAGAGCAAGTCATGGTCCTGTCTGTTTGATAGAGAAGCTAGTATTCCCCCGGCTCAAACGATTCCTAGCTGTCACGAATAGACTTTTTGTACTACCTACCCTGCATTATAATTAAGAAATATGTCTGAATATATTTGTCATACAGAAAGAAGTATTCATGTTGGGAAATATTAGCTACCAGAGCAGTTAAAACGTTCTGCAACTTCTATTTCGTGTATTAGTTTCCAGGCCTCAACCTGGAAAACACCCTTTTTCAAAAAACTCACACTGCAGTCAATAGAAGTTTTATACAAAAAAAAAGTAATTGAGTATCCAGAGTTACTGATTTCAGACATATCACAAAAATAATCTAACTATAGAGATTTGTGAAGCATGTGAAAGAGAACTGATGTCCAATCATTCTTTTCATTCTCAAGTGCTATATATGATACAATACATGTAAAAGACGCAACATGAGTTTATGGTATTGCCTGCCTGAGTTTCTGAGTGTCACAATCAAAATTGCATTATCCACTAGGCAATTTCTAAATTTTCTCACTCTAAAATCCATTTAAGTAGCACACAGCACAGAGAGCAATACCTCTGCTGAAGAATCAACTAGGTGTGCCAGGAAGTCAAGCACAGCTGGGTCTGATATACAAATTACTAAGTTAATTTCCTGGTATAATATTATTTAACTCAGTCTTGATCTAATAGTTCATTCTAGCTTCAAAATCTGTGCATCGAAGCATAAAACAAATTACTTAAATGAAAGCTTTAATGAGACTTTTCAGCAACACAATCCATTAACAGTTATGGTTGTTGTTATTTCTGGGCAGAAGTTATTTTCATGTGGTACCTTTCTCACAACACCATGAGAATTGCCTGATGTACTACCAATTTTCTCCTGTGACACTGTAAAATTCCTGCAGATTTTAGGTCTTCATTACAAAGTATCTTAACTTTGTAGTAATGCATTGGAGGAACCGGAGCATGATGTTTCTGGGGTTGGAGCTGGAATTGAAGCTCTTGAGGAGCCTGTTGACATGAGTCAGTTTTGTTGTAAAAATTCCCACTTATGTCAGTGGCTTTAGGAAGAGCCAAGTTCTAGTCCATACAAAGGCTTCCTTTTTGGACAGCCTGTTGAAAGACAATATTCTTATCCCACCCTAGGTACATTAAATATTAAATATGCTGAGCAGGAAAACCAGATCTGTAATGCTCAAGAGAAACTAATCTGGACATCACTCTGTTACTTAGCAAACAGATGAATAGTCATTCTAAAGCCTTTTTATAGAAATATATGGAGTACCTTTAGATAAACCATGGATGGGTCTCTCTTGTGAGTCCTACTTTTTACTCTCTTGTGGGTCCTACTTTTAGTTTAATTTGCCAGAGCACTGTTGCAGTTGCAGCATTGTGAGAACTACCAGTTGCCTAAGGGAGTGCATTCATATGGTATATCAATTATAAACTAAATCTAAGTTTCAGAGAATCACAAAAACAATATAACAAACCATAAACTGCAGCTTTTCTGGGCTTTGGATTATTTTCATTGTAAGAACAGTTTCGAAGTCAATGAAGATTTTTGCATCTCTAGAAGAGGGCTGAAGAAATTTTCTCTTAATTCTTAACTGACAATTTTAGTAGATTAAAGAAACCCAACAGCCTAAAATTCAAGTAATTGGATGGCAAAAGGAAAAAGTCCATACAATTTAAAACCAATAAAATAACAGTCTGCTTCCATTAATGAATTCTGGTAGGTCATTAGGTTGATTGTCTTATTAAGGATTTTCAACAAAAGGAGGGCTTACCTGTCTTCATCAAACTCAAGAGACATATACTGTTAGCACTAAGTATTATGTATCAGCTAACAGATGTGCTTTCCTTCTTTCCTGCTTGCATCCCTCTAAGGCAACACCCCAGAGGCATCTACTAAAAAGACAGTTTTGCCTTTTACATAAATAAAGAGGGCTACTGAACAGAGAGGCAAAGGCTGCTAAGCAGAGTGCTTAGGAACTCCACACAGGGAAAACAATCTATAGAAGAACTCAACGTTTCAATTTAAAATACACATAGCATGTTGCTATATACACAGAGGGTCATAGTGGCTGCTAATCATTTTAAAGGACCTGATACTATTTGCCTGGAAATTAATAGGAAATCTGAAGTTTGAAGCTTATGAATTGCTAAGGTGTTCACGTAGGTAAAACTCTATTTGGTTGGATGATCATTATCACTAATATTTGGAACACATTAAATTTTATACCATATGGAGAGTGACAGTCAATCTGTATCTCCTTTAGTCATTAAAGCAGACTGCACTTTGCCCAAGCAACACTGCAAAGCAATTAATAAGATGTAACTTGCCATGTGACACTTGACAGACACATCAAAGAAGACACAGAAACCGTGAGCTTGCTTCTGAGGCAGCTGTCATACTGAGATAGAGAAGAAAAAAAAATTGCACACAGAAAAATTACATGGATTTCTTTGATTTAATAGTAACTAAATTGGACAAGAAGCAGGAAAGTATAAAGCAGGTGAATCATTGTGACTGGAGCTAAATCAGATATTCACCTGATCTATCATCACCATTAACTTTGGATCTAGTTATGTTCTTTCTATATATTACTTAGACTGAGGTTTGTAAATATCACAAACTACAGACCAGGCTGCCTTTTCGTCCTCTGTTTTGGTGCCCTCCAGGCACTTCTGCCTTTGCTAAGTAACAGGCAGATACAGGCTTGGTTTTTTGTTTGTTTGTTTGTTTTCTGTTAAAGACCATTCACACTCCCCATTTCCTTCCATCTTGCAGAAAACCCCAGGAGAAAACTATAAGAATAGAAATCTCCCTACAATTTTTTATTTTTTTTTTCATGGGCTTGGTTTCAAGACATACACTGGGAAAAGGGAACACATTCCCTTTCAAATACGATGTCTCCAAAAGATCTGTTACAGATCAGGTTCATTTCAGTGCCCAGCTGTGTTACTCCCTGCTCTTTGGTAGCAGTCTCTGTGCCAGGATCTCTTCGTGGACACCATCATCTTTGGGATGCTTGGATGAGCTTTTCCCAAAGAAGTACCATAATTTATTCTCTTTTAAAACAAATTTCTACCAAATGAATGGGGAATCATTTTTCTCTCTTAGTCCACCCAGACATTTTCTTCCCTTTCTGCAAAGGGGCCTCCTCTCCTCAGGATTCAGAAAGATGGAGCTAGACCAGTGCCCATATTTCTTACTGGGAAATTTGTCTCAATCAAGCATAGCTCTAGGATGGAGAGCAGAATTGTCAATGCTTGTAAATGTCTTTGTCAGGAGATTCTTCAAACAGTGGCCATCATCAGTGATGACAGTATTTTGCAAGTTTTGAATCAGAACTGATTCACACTTTTTTATACAATTAGTTATTTTCAGCCTAGCTTTCTTACACTTCTTGGAAATCATCAGGAAAATGCAGGCCAAATGCAAGACAGATAGCATACAACAAATTTGATAGTAAAACCTCAGTCCTTCAAACCACTTTTTCAGAAGCTTAGTCACCCACATGTCAAGATTTTCCTTCACAAGGACTCAGCTTCAGAGTCAGTTTGCCAAAAAAAAAAAAAAGGTTTTAGCTCTACTGACCACGTCATCTTTACCACAGACCAAAAGTGCCTTGAACTGAAATAAACTCTCCAAATAAGCCCCCCACACCTGCTCTTCTTCTGAAGTGATTTTTACACCACCATCATCATCAAACTCTCTATTCTAGCTCCTCGTGGTTTGAAAAAACAACACAAAGTGAGAATCATTTTTTTAGGATTTTTTAATTCTTATTCTGATTGCTCTTGCTCTCTAGCACTCTGAAATAACTCTGTATACAGCTGGCTTTGTTTTGTGTGCTCATTGCTGAGGCATTCAGGGAAAACTGCTTTAATTTAATAAACCTTATGAACTAGAAAGTGTCGGTCTTTCAAGAATAGGCTTTTTGTCTACATACAACATAATTTACAGGATCAGAGTTTGAAGCACTATGAAAATATTTCAAGAAGAGGGGAGAACAACACAGTTGTCTTTTATTTCATTAAATCAACTCATTCTATTTAGCCTTTTTACAGGGTTAATGCTAACTGACATAGCACTCGCTGTGACATTCAAGTCTATGGAATAATTGCTATCCTAATACCAGGACAATATGCTGAAATTAATGTCATTCGTATCTAGAATAAATATACCATATCGATCCTGCTTTCACTGTGTACTTAGCCTTGACATTTGTCCTTGCTCTAACAAGGAAAGTGAAAGATTAGGGATTAAACTGTAACTGAAAAGGGGGGGGGAAGGCAAGAAAAAAAACAGTCAAGATTTTCTCAAAATAGCCATTATAATGACTATAATATATATATGTATAAGATACAGCTTTTAAAATGATGTTTATTTCATGCTGTCTTACAGAACAAATGCTAACAATCAGTTGGTTCCATCAATCATAGTGTGTTTAGAGAACACACTTCATCTGAGAGTGCTAAGCTGCCTTACAGACAATTAACTAAATACAGAAATATTGACATCTGCTACATCTGGAAAAACCTTAATATAGACCAGCCATAATTATTTTTGAATAGATGTAACCCTTGGAACTAAGAGATGACACATACGAATTTGTGCTGTGAAAATCCTATCTTGTCTTACTCTAAATGTACGTATTTGTATTTGTACTAGACGTCTGCTCCTGTACAATTGCAATGGTGGCTGTTTTCACAGGTGTAGGCAATGTTTTAGTAGTAACATTGCTTTCTTCTAATCAACCTCCTGAAACTGTGTATGAATATAATCGATTCTCCCTGGTTGTTTTGTCGGTCATGCATGCTAATGAGTTGCTTTTTGGCAAAGACTTCTTTCTCCACCTCATTTAGAACCATGGAATTGCTAAGATTTACCTGATGCCACTGTCATGCTACTTGGCGCTGTGAATAACACAGTTGATTTCAGCAGGGATTTTCTTGTTAAACCAATGCAAATATACACCTTTCACTAAACAGTGGTGGTAGTAGGCTGTGTCTGGGAAAATATATATATTAACCATGTGAGAAATCACTTGGGGCAGATGACTGTGCAGGCTAACACCAAAACAAGCCTGGCCTCAACAGCCACCTGGGGCTGGAGGGTCCTTCTGGAGAGGACAGTGAGGGGATGGCATTGGCCCCACACGTTTTTTGACAAGACCAGTAAGAAATCCCTTTTATAATATCATAACTGTATCTTGCAGTTTGCCTCCTGAGTACAACTTTGCTGATTTCCCTTTAACCTGAAACTCAAAGGTTAATGTTGCTTTATCAGTACTTTCAAAGACAGACCTTGAACGAATGTTACGAGCATGACCTTAGAAACCATAAACAACCGATACACAAAATTTCACAAATGGTAATTCTGCAGTAGTCCTGAGCTTAGCTAAATATCTACCTGACACCGGTCCATTTGTTGGTTTGGGGCTTTTTAAAGCTGTCAAGGCTGTGCATTTCTAGATAAATTAACTAAAATTATTGTCAAATGTAAGCAATGCTGTTTGGTTTGGTAATGATGACAGTTTAACTCAGCACTCTTAAGTGTTTCACAATGCTTCTTGATGTTTTTTTTTTCTGGGTGCAAACAGTTATTTTCCTTCCAGCTTAGCATATAGAGCCACACTTAGGAGCAATGTAAACCTTGAGTTATTTAACAACTCATCAGCTGGAGAGAGGTCAGCTCCTCTCCTCTGTCACATCCTCCTCCTTCACCCTGATCCAGAGCCATCCTTCTCTGAGACCCTAACAATCCTGTTTTCCTACAGGACTCAGGACAATCCTAGTGGTTCCTAAATCTCCCATGTATTCCTTTTAATGCATAGGCCATAGAAAGCTTGACTGCTGTGATCTCTTATTTAAGCAATTAACTATGTGACATTTGAAGGTAATTCTGGTGTGTGACAATGTTAAGCCTCATAAAACATGATGATGATCAGAAAAAAAAAATGAATTAAGCTTGTTTTCAATGCCACTAACACTCTTAGCAAAACTTCTGTCTAACCTAGAGAAGTCTGTATTTGGCCTATCATGAGTACTGAATCATGTCATAATCAATAAAATTTAGGAGATGCGGCTGACAGATTTTCTTTTCAAACCACAGGGGTACTGCTCTCAGAATGAATACTTAAAATGAATATTTTGCTCTACTTCATGTACTGTCAGAAAAATTATAACATCTTCAAAGAAGACATGAACTAAAAGCCTGGATCAAAGTTCTCACACAGAACTATAAAACTTGACATTTTGTTTCAAACTTTGCAGCTTTCTCTAAATTTTATACTTAGGGACTGTGCAAATACTTAAAAGTTGAACTGTTGTAGGATTAGTCCAAATTCAAACAAATGGAAGTAAATGGCAAGAACAGTATGGGGTGGACATTGTTTCATCAGAGTAAATCCAGGTTGCCCCCATACTACAGACCACTCAATAGCACAGAGCCAACATTGACAAAGGAAACATAATTTGAGGTTTATCATTTATGTAAAAATTGGAGGAAAAAAAAAAAAAAAAAGTTTAAAATTTTAACCATGCCAGCAATCACTGCTTTACAGAGAAAGAACTAGCTGGGACTCTGTTCTCTGAGTTCAAATCCCACTGTCAACAGCAGTTTAGCCCCAAAGTGTCTGGAAGAGCTATTCCACATACCTGCTGGGACATCTTGCAACCTTCAGACCCATGTTAAAAGGCAAAAAGCCACAAGCTTAATGTGTCACAGGAACAGCACACAGGAGATGCTGAGAACCTTGCATTTTAAGAGCTGTTGCCCACTGCAGCTGTGCCCTGTGGTTATTGTACCTTAACTATTTATCAGTATTGCCATAGAATTTTGCAGCAAATCAGATCTAGCTACCTGGTTGTCTAGCTGCCTGCACACGCAGGGATTTATTAAAGACTAACAATTTAATGTTATTTTTCTCTCACCAGGCTCATGCAAAAGTTTGGCATAACTACAAAAAACACTTCGAACCATATCAGAAGGGGCTGATGTCCATAGTCTTGGGATCCCACTGGATCGAACCCAACAGATCAGATGATGCTTTGGACATCTCTAAATGCCAGCAGTCTGTGGAGAGAGTACTTGGATGGTTTGCTAAACCCATCCACGGGGATGGTGATTATCCAGAAGAACTGAAAAATGAATTATCGTTTTTGCCACGCTTTACTGAGGATGAAAAAAAGTACATAAAAGGAACAGCTGACTTCTTTGCATTTTCCTTTGGTCCTAATAATTTCAAACCTCCAAACACTCTACCAAAAATGGGACAAAACTTGTCACTCAATTTGAGGGAAGTACTGAACTGGATTAAACTGGAATACGACAGTCCTCGGATCTTGATTGCGGAGAATGGCTGGTTCACTGACAGCCATGTGAAAACCGATGACACCACAGCCATCTACATGATGAAAAACTTCATAAATAAGGTTTTACAAGGTTTGTGTGCAACCTAGTTATTGGATTTTTGGAGAGTTTTTAAATATCATTTCTAAGATCATTTAACTTTTTAATGATTTAATCTTTTTTAAAAGACATAATGGTGACTAAGTTAATTATTAATTTTTTTCTACTGCACGAGTACAAGTCATGGATCAGGATCCACTGGTACTAGGTGTTGTACAAACAGAAAAAAAAAGTGTAGTCTCTGTCCCAGGAAGCTAAAGTCCAACATCTGGGTACAAAACTGAGTCAGAAATGAATGTAAACAAATATATTGCATATCACTTTTCACTGATGGCAGCCCAACTGTAAAATCTTCATGTGGGTACATACCTTGACAGCAGGAAAATGAGGCAGTGACAACAGGCTGTCATCACCATGCTGAGGTTCTACTCCAGTGCCAAATGCACAGAGTAAATCAGCAGGAAAACAGTAATCATTCCTCAGGATTACAGAATGGCAAACAGAGATAATGTGTTTTAAATACACAGTTTTAATCTCGGTATTTTCCCTTCATAAAGACAGAGTGCAGGGTGTGCTGTCTGAAGGCAAAAGATTTAATATTATACGAAACATAAACACTGTTAATAACTGAAGCCTCTGTAAAACTAGTATTACTTTTCCCCATCCCATTTTTCAGCTTCACTGCTGGGGGAGTGACACCTGCTGAGCCTTAGAGCAGGGGGATGCCTTCTGCATCACATACCACGTGCCATAGTGTTGTCATAGGTTGGCTCAGATCCTTCATGAAAAATCTTTCTTATCCTCAGAAAACGGAAAACGTGAGAAATCAGGAAGTCAGGAAAACCTGTATCACCAAAACAAACAAACAAACAAACAAACAAAAACATAATTAAGCTTCTAATGAAGATTATCCAGGTAAAGCTGGTCCAAACTGCAAACGTCACACAGCCTAATATATATGGTATGGCCTGACTTTACCAGGTTTTGAGGAGGTTACATTCCAGCATTCAGTTTATGCTATTTTAAATACTGCATTGACACAGCAGGGAATCGTAAGTGCAGGCCTAGATTTAAAGATGTGTAGCAGGTAGATTTCTGGACACTTGTGTAAGAAAAACCATTGCATGCTCTTTTGCAATCTTCTAGAGCAGACCTGTCTGTAAAAAACATCTGTGAATCCAAACTTCTGAAATACTTGGTTCAATGTTCAACCAATAACCACAGAACCGTAATCTACACGTATATGTATAATGATACTTCAACCTCTGCTTGGAAATACAGGATTACATCTCAACTAACACATTTTTGTGAAGCAAACTTTGTCTAATCAGGAGTACCATTTGGAATATGTTCTCATATTTTTACTGACAGAGAAGTCAGGTATAACAGAAAGTTGCTCCTTGCAGCAAAACCAATAAGATCTTTTTAACCTCAAAACGTCATTTATATAGGCCAGATTGTAATGGGCTCACGGCTATTTTTTGGGTGGTCCTGTGTGGAGCCAGGAGCTGGACTCAATGATCCTTGTGGGTCCCTTCCAATTCAGGATATTCTGTGATTCTAATTGAAACAATAGCTTGTTAGTGGCACGCGTAAATCTGCCAATATTGAAACCAACACTTCTACAAAAGTACCCCAAGACTCCAACGACATTAGACACGTAAATGCCTCAAGATCTGCTTCCATGGATGTTACCTCTGGTGACACAGGGAGCTTAATTAACTCCTGACCTCTTCTACCTTCAGCCCTTTGTTCCTGCTCCTTGGCCATCCCCTTAGTTTTTAGGAGGACTTTTCTCCTTCCCGCTCCAAATTTCAGATGAAGATCCTGATTTCTGTTGTCTTCTCCTTCTACACCATATTCTCTGCATAGGCAACAAACACCAGTTCAGGCGCTTCTTTGCAGGCAATGCATAGATTTATGTATCTCTTCAACAGATATCTCTTTTTTGTCTAAATGCAAAACTTGGTCTTTTTCTCTCTGGTGTCACTATGTGGATGGTCAGGTATTAGTAAAGCTCAGCAAGGCAAGTAGCCCTCCTTAATTTCTTCACCACATTCTGCCATCTCCTTTTGCTGCCACTGC